>NC_050590.1:793763-803763 GCF_013368585.1 Megalops cyprinoides
ACGCTTTTTAAGTCCGTTCAGCGGATAACGAGCCGAAACGATTAGCAAATCCAATCAGATTTCGCTCGCAGCTTTAAGGCAGCAGATCTGACAGCACCGCGTCCTCAGACAGACCTCGCTCTCGGCCGAGAACCGTCCCGTTGCGGAACCGTACGCGTCCCTTTCCCTTTCCCTGCCGCTCAGTTGTATAAATGATATAAAACTTTAACCTGTGTAAGCGCCTCTGGATAAGAGCTAACGCTAAATGTCAATGAACGCTTGCAATGCTAACGTTAAATGCTAAATGCTAAAACTTGATCTGTCCTCCGTCGCCCCCCCTAGTGTCGGATGCCCTCATGGTGCCGCTCAGTTGTAGAAATGATATAAAACTTTAACCTGTGTAAGCGCCTCTGGATAAGAGCTAACGCTAAATGCCAATGAACGCTTGCAATGCTAACGTTAAATGCTAAATGCTAAAACTTGATCTGTCCTCCGTCGCCCCCCCCTAGTGTCGGATGCCCTCATGGTGCCGCTCAGTTGTAGAAATGATATAAAACTTTAACCTGTGTAAGCGGCTCTGGATAAGAGCTAACGCTAAACGCCAATGAACGCTTGCAATGCTAACGTTAAATGCTAAATGCTAAAACTTGATCTGTCCTCCGTCGCCCCCCCTGGTGTCGGATGCCCTCATGGTGCCGCTCAGTTGTAGAAATGATATAAAACTTTAACCTGTGTAAGCGGCTCTGGATAAGAGCTAACGCTAAACGCCAATGAACGCTCGCAATGCTAACGCTAAATGCTAAAACTGTGTACCCTGACTCGATCCTCCGTCGCCCCCCCCCCCGGTGTCAGATGCCCCCCCCGCTGCCGGACGTCCTGTCCCCGTACTGCCGCTGTACTTACCGCATGCGCCTTTGTACGCCGCTTTGGATAAAAGCGTCCGCTAAATAAGTAAACGTAAATGTAAACTCGTTATAATTACGTTAAAATCGCGCTCAAGTCGAACCGGATGGGTTTCTTTTTTTACGGCGTTATGATATATATCGCGTAGCGTAACGTAGCGTACCGACCGTTTTCTCTCCACCCCGAAGGTGGTCCTGGTGGTCGACGGGAACCGCGCCGAGGACGGGTACATGGTGGACATCTTCCGGGAGGTGTTCGGCGGCGGGGAGGAGGCCGGGGTGGCGGCGTGGGAGGGCAACTACCACGCCCGGGGGGCCCCCGCGGAGGACGGCGAGCGGGTGGCCCGGCTGGTGCGCAGCCGGCGCTACTCCTGCGTGGCGCAGCGGTGGGGCGGGAAGAGGGAGGTGATGTACACGGCCTTCAAAGCCCTGGGCGACTCGGTGGACTACGTGCAGGTGAGTTTCGGGGGCGGGTCGGGGGCGCGGGAAAGGGAGGGGGGGGTTGCTGAGGTTTAAGGTTGAGGTTAGGGTTAGCATTAGGGGTTAGGGTTTAAGGTTAGGGGTTAGGGTTAAGTGGTTAGGGGTTAAGGTTAGGGTTAGAGGTTAGGGTTTAGAGGTTAGGGGTTAGGGGTTAAGGTTAGGGTTAGGGGTTAAGGTTTAAGGTTAGGGGTTAGAGTTTAGTGGTTAGGGGTTAAGGTTAGGGTTAGGGTTTAAAGTTAGGGTTAGGGTTAGCATTAGGGGTTAAGGTTAGGGTTAGAGGTTAGGGTTTAGAGGTTAAGGTTAGGGTTAAGGTTAGGGTTTAAGGTTAGGGGTTAGGGTTTAGTGGTTAGGGGTTAAGGTTAAGGTTAGGGTTTAAGGTTAGGGGTTAGTGGTTAGGGGTTAAGGTTAAGGTTAGGGTTAGGGGTTAGGGTTTAAGGTTAGGGGTTAGGGTTTAGTGGTTAGGGGTTAGGGTTTAAGGTTAGGGGTTAAGGTTAGGGGTTAAGGGTAAGGTTTAAGGTTAGGGGTTAGGGTTAGCATTAGGGGTTAAGGTTAGGGTTAGAGGTTAGGGTTTAGAGGTTAGGGGTTAGGGGTTAAGGTTAGGGGTTAAGGGTAGGGTTTAGAGGTTAGGGGTTAGGGGTTAAGGTTAGGGTTAAGGTTAGGGTTTAAGGTTAGGGGTTAGGGTTAAGGTTCGGGGTTAAGGTTAGGGTTAGGGTTTAAGGTTAGGGGTTAGGGTTTACTGGTTAGGGGTTAAGGTTAAGGTTAGGGTTAGGGGTTAGGGGTTAAGGTTAAGGTTAGGGTTAGGGGTTAGGGTTTAAGGTTAGGGGTTAGGGGTTAGGGTTTAGTGGTTAGGGGTTAAGGTTAAGGTTAGGGTTAGGGGTTAGGGTTTAAGGTTAGGGTTTAGTGGTTAGGGGTTAAGGTTAGGGGTTAGGGTTTACTGGTTAGGGGTTAAGGTTAAGGTTAGGGGTTAGGGGTTAAGGTTAAGGTTAGGGTTAGGGGTTAAGGTTAAGGTTAAGGTTAGGGTTAGGGGTTAGGGGTTAAGGTTAAGGTTAGGGTTAGGGGTTAGGGTTTAAGGTTAGGGGTTAGGGTTTACTGGTTAGGGGTTAAGGTTAAGGTTAGGGTTTAAGGTTAGGGGTTAGGGGTTAGGGTGGGGCAGAATGAAGGTGAATTTGGGTGGGGCCAACTATAGGTGAGTGTGGGGGGAGATTCACCAAATTTTATTTTCAATTACAATTTGGGTTCCATCGATTATGAAAAAAAGATAATCGAGATAAAACGATTTATTGTGCCGCATTATTTATCGAAATGCATATAGACTGTATGTATGATTTATTACTTATTTTATTTATTTCTCATTTTTTTACATTTATTTTTTTATTCGTTTTTCCGTCGAATTACATTTAAAGTGCAAGAAAATCCACTGTTAAAGTTTTTTTAGCCCTTTTGTGCACGTACGGTCACGCCGGCGCGATTAGCCGTTTAGCGCGCATGCTAAAACCGGTGCGATTAGAACACTAGATTGGAAAAATTCTCGCTAATTTTAGCTTTGAGGAAGATATAGCAAATGCTAACCGAGTGCTAACTGAAAACGATGAGAAGCTTAATAACGCTAATGAAGGAGCGAGCGTTGGCGGGGCTTTTTGTAGGTGAGTGTGGGAAGGAGGGATTGGTTAAGAGTGAGCGTGGGCGGGGCTTTTTGCAGGTGAGAGTGGACTGTTCAGGAGTGAGTGTGGGGTGGGTTACGGGAGGGTTTGGTTGGGATGGAGTAGCGCTAGATTAGTTGTGAGCGTCTGTGTGCGTGTCTTTCAAAGCTGTTCATACAGTGCATTCGTGAGACACTTCAACACACACACACACACACACACACACACACACACTCAAAAGCAACAGACATTCAAAAATAGAGAAGTTAAGATTTTATCGTCATTTATGTCAACGTTAAGATGGTGTTTTCAGCTACGGGGACGTTAAGATGGTTCAGAGAGCCGGGGTCAGGGGTTCGACACTCACCTGACACGCACCTGTGCTTATTAGCGTACCTGAGCACACACCCACATGCCGTCATCAACTTCTAATACACCCCCTCCCCCCCACACACACTCACACACACACACACACACACACACACACAGCCAGATTGGCAACTGTTGAAAAGATCTGGAGCTGGAGGGGGTGTGTGTGGTTGTGTGTGTGTGGGTGTGTGTGTAAATCAAATCGTACTGAAATTTTGATATATTCATGAAGTAAATATTTCAACAGAGAAGTTACCCGTGGGAACACACTTACTTTTCCTGATATTTACTCGAAAGATTTTACCTGCGTTACCCGTCCTATCCAGGTGCGTCAGAGACGACTGGTTCACCTGTATTACCAGCTCTGGTCTGGTATAGCTACGAAAGAGACTTACCCTGCTAATGTCCTTCGCGCTTGTGATTCACCTGTGCTGATATCTAACGACCCTGTCTCGCTACGGACAGCTTCTTCACCACATTCCTTCAGACGGGGCCTGAAGACGCACCTCTTCAGACTCTACCTGGACTGACCCAGCACACAATTGCTGCCCCACCCCCCCAATCAGTGCTGTCGTAAATTGCTGTGCTTTTTAAATTGTGCTTTTAAATTTGTCTCTTGTTGCCGCCTTTACCCTGACGCTCATTGCGCCGTTTGAAGTTGAAGTCCGCCGTTTGAAAGTGTATCGTATTAGTTGCCCTACAGGCTGTAATTGTACAAATCTAATAGTACTGTGTCCTCAAACAGACGCTGCTCTCAGCTGAGAACCGTCTCGTTGTGGAACCGTACACATCCTGTCCCCGTACTGTCGCTAATACTTACCGTATGCGCTTCTGTAAGTCGCTTTGGATAAAAGCGTCTGCTAAATAAGTAAATGTAAATGTGAATGTACCCCGTGTTACCTTCGCAGGTGTGCGACTCGGACACGGTTCTGGACCCCGCCTGTACCGTGGAGATGCTAAAGATATTGGAGGAGGACCCGGAGGTGGGCGGGGTCGGTGGCGACGTGCAGGTGAGATGATTTGTACGGGCTGTTTTGCATTTAAGGGGGTACTTTACCCGGCCGCTACCTTAAGGCGCGGTGTATTTTCACCTTAACGTGAAAGTTAAGTGTGTGTACATGAATGTGTAATCAATAAAACTTATCGGTGTGTATATCAATGCATAATCAATAAAAAAAAATAAATAAAACAATCAATCAGAGAATCGGAGAACCCGCCCTCCATCCCTGTAGTATAACGAATCACAGTGCAAGACCTGTCCTACATCCCTGCAGTTTAACCAATCAGAATCTAGGCCCTGTCCTCGATCCCTGTGGCACGGCCGGTCAAAGTGTAGCACTTCTCCATCCGTGTAGTTTAACCAATCGGAATCTAGGCCCTGTCTTCTATCCCTGTGGCACGGCCGATCGAAGTGTAGCACTCCTCCGTCCGTGCAGTATAACCAATCAGAACGTAGAACCTTTCCTCTATCCCTGTGGTATGACCGATCAAAGTGTAGCACTCCTCCATCCGTGCAGTATAACCAATCAGAACATAGAACCTCGCCTCTATCCCTGTGGTATGACCGATCAAAGTGTAGCACCTCTCCGTCTCCAGCCAATCAGAGTGCGGTACCTGTCTTCCACCCCTGCAAATGTGACCAATCACGGCATCTCCCCTTCTCGCGCATCCCCCCCCCCCTGCAGATCCTGAACAAGTACGACTCCTGGATCTCCTTCCTAAGCAGCGTCCGGTACTGGACGGCCTTCAACGTCGAGCGGGCCTGCCAGTCCTACTTCGGCTGCGTGCAGTGCATCTCCGGGCCCCTGGGAATGTACCGGAACTCCCTCCTCCAGACCTTCCTGGAGCCCTGGTACCACCAGACCTTCCTGGGCACCCGCTGCAGCTTCGGCGACGACCGCCACCTGACCAACCGCGTCCTCAGCCTGGGCTACAAGACCCGCTTCACGTCCCGCGCCCGCTGCCTGACCGAGACCCCCACGGCCTACCTGCGCTGGCTCAACCAGCAGACCCGCTGGAGCAAGTCCTACTTCCGCGAGTGGCTCTACAACGCCCTCTGGTTCCACAAGCACAGCCTGTGGATGACCTACGAGTCGGTGGTGACCGGGTTTTTCCCCTTCTTCCTCGCGGCGACCGTGGTTCAGCTCTTCTACCGCGGGCGGCTGTGGGGGATCCTCCTCTTCCTCCTGACGGTGCAGCTGGTGGGCGCGGCGAAGGCGGCGTTCGCCTGCTTCCTCCGCGGCCGCCCCGTGATGGCCTTCATGTCGCTCTACTCTCTCCTGTACATGTCCAGCCTCCTGCCGGCCAAAGTCTTCGCCCTCCTCACCATCAACCAGGCCGGGTGGGGGACGTCGGGCCGGAAGCGGATCGTGGCGAACTTCGCGGGGGCGGTGCCCGTGGCGGTTTGGGCGGCCGTGCTGCTGGGCGGGGCGGGGTACACGGCGTACCGCGAGGCGCTGGAGCCCCCGGGGGAGACGGAGAAGGCGGTGCTCATAGCCGGGGCCGTCCTGTACGCCTGCTACTGGGTCGTCCTGGTGGCGCTCTACTTCGCCGTCGTGGCCAAGCGGCGGGGGAAGACCGCGGAGCGGTGCCCCCTGCCAGACGCCGAAGTTTAGGGGCCCCCCCTCGTCGGGCCCTCCCCTGGTGCTAAAACTCCCGACTTTCCTCGGGTCTACGAGCCCCTGAAGATGGTCGCACGGCCACCGGATTGCGGTTGGCGTTTGGTGCCAAAGATCTCGGTTTTTTTTTTGCACGTAAGACTAAACTCTCAGGGGGGAGTCTTGTAATTTGGGGTTTCTGCACCTGCCTCATCTGAAGCACATACTATAGCCGGTCTGGGGGGGACGGGGACGGGGACGGGGACGGGGGGGGGGGGTAGTTGAATCTAGACAGGACCTATCTGCAACCGTGGCTCCTTACGGACACAAACTGAGTCCCCTGAGTCAAGAAGGTGGCACCGAACTTGCCTCAAAGGATAAGCGACCTCCTCTCCTCCTCGGGGGAAACAGGACATTCTGCCGTGACTCTCTCATTCTCTCTCTCTCTCTCTCTCTCTACAGGTGCGTTTTTTCGAACCCTAGCGTTCAACCGACAATCCAACCTCTGAGTTCAACGTAAGGGTGCGGCGACCGGCGAACATCTACGGATTCGGTCGAGCGAAGGGTCGGGATAGCCGAGTTTGCGCGGCTTTTTATAGGACACGCTAAACTCCCTCGCCGATCTCCATGGCCTGGTGCTCTGAATTGACGTAAACAACTTAGCGTCTAAGTGAAAACCTGCACTCCGACATTTTGAAACTCTTTTTAAATCTGACGTCCGCAGTACATAACATGTTTACAGCCTGTTTTTAAAGCAGAATTTCCAGTCAAACCCCAAAACCCTGCTAACCGCAGTCTCTCTTCACAGAGAAAGCTATTAAGGTCTCTGCAAGACATACAGCCACCGCTATAGTGCACTGTGCCGAAAACTCATCGCTCACACGTCTGACTTGCTGCCAGACTCGGACAGGCTAATATGCCAAGAGCGGTTTCAGGTTTCTTAACCCGAAATTACATACTACATTAGAGGTGTACTGTTTTTGGTATGGCGGTGTAGCATAGCGGAAAGGAGCAGGACTCATAACCAAAACGTTGCTGGTTCGATTCCCCCTCTCGGGGGACTGCTGCTGTACCCTTCGGCAAGGTGCATAACCCAGAATGGCCTCAGTAAATATCCAGCTGTATAAACGGCTAACAGTCTGGATAAGAACATCTGCTAAATGACGATAGTAAGGTAAGGTAACGAAGGTAGTTAGCTGCAATGGAATCTTAAAAGCTGTGGTTTCACCAGCTGTGGACAGCGTAGAGCAAAACCCTGAACCTACAGGGGGACTTGAGTTTTAACTCCGACTCACTGCGGTCACATCAACCCGTAACGACCAAAGACGTCCCCGCCAAACGCTTCTCCTTCCCAACGTCACGAATCAACGTCGGCGAACAGCTAACATGGAGAAGCACGGTTCCTTCTGTCCGACGTAAACGCTGAGCGCTGGGTTTCTAAGGTAGCTTTTACGCTAGAGCTTTCGCCGCGGACCCGAGTCCGCTTGAGCCGATGGCTCGGTTCGTTTTGCCGGTGTAAAAGCTGCTTTCCAGAACTCGGGTGCGCGCCGGGCGGACCGTACCCCGAGTCCTCCGGAAAACGGCGGCCTGGGGTCCGGCTCACCTGAACTTCGCGTTTATGGCATAGCGAAAACGCCGAACACGGTTATTTTGGTGCTGACACCATATTCACAAAAAGATGAATAAGAAAACAAATATAGCATGTCCTGCATGCTTTAGATCCCCTCCTGCTCCAACACAGCTGATTCAAATGATCAGTTTGTTATTAAGCAGCTTCAGGGGTTCATAACGAGTTGATCGTTTGAATCGGCTGTGTTGGAGCAGGGAGAGATCTAAAACGTGCAGGACAAGTGGCCCTCCAGGAGAGGTTTGGACACCCCTGACGTAAACGGACCAGGGTTCGGACCAACAAAAACGGACCGAGCGGGGAAAATAACGGCCTAACGCACGTTTGACAGAGCGCTCCAAACATCCGGCCGATCGGATCTCTGCCGAACATCAACATCAACAACCCATAATAATCACCGTCGGCTGCCCGTGTGGCTTGGATGGATGCGCGTCTGAACGTCTATGACGTGCTAAATGAACGTCATGTGATACAATGTATGGCTGGAGCTAGTCTTCTTACCGTTGTCTGTTTTTCCCCATAAGCTCTTGTGTCCTTATGTCCTCGTAGACCCTTTGCTTCATATCTTCCCGTTGTTGTCGAGGCTCTGTAGTTCCACATTAGCACAAGCTAACTCACGTCAGGGCTTGACTGTTGCCGCGTTCACGCTAGCTGGCCTGAGAGCGCATCGTTAGCCGAATGTAAGGTTATCTCATCAGTTTGCGCCCGTTCATATTACTTGTCATTATTTCGCCTTCAGGTTACCGTTCGTACATTTTATACCGATTTAATTCTGTCCCGATCTGAGGAAAAGGAGCGTAAAATTGTAGGGATAAGGGTTTTAAAATCCCTGCATGCTTTTCGAATTAATGGAGTGTACGAGAAACGTATAAATTTGTACCGACGTGTATGGAGTCCGCATGAGTGTCCCGGGTTTACCCATTTTGTCCTACTGGTCGATTCTACCAGAACCCATCCCTATCAGAATCAATGATTGCCTGTCGCTATCGGTCACATTTCGTAATACCTTGTTTCGATTGGCCTCGCTCAGTAATGCCTTGTTGCTATTAGCCGCTTTTAGCACAGCTTCCTCGCTATTGGCCACTTAGCAACGCCTTGTCGATCGTGACTACTTTCAGCAAAGCCTCGCGGCTACCGGCCGCTCTAAGCAAAGCTTTCTCGCTGTTCGCCACTTAGTGATGCCTTGTCCCTGATGGTGACACTTAGTAATGCCTTGTCACTATTGGCTACAATCAGCAATGCCTTGTTCCTATTGGCTACGCTTAGCAACGCCTTATCTGCTTCAGGGTGCGGGTGACGTCGGACATTCACGGTCACGTTATAGATACTACCACGGTGCTGTGAACTGTACACTACTTGTTCAAGAAGAATAGAGTTCGTGTGAACTGCCGGGGAATAATCAATATATTTTTGACCCAAACGCGCTATCGCGGGACACCCGGAGAACGTAACCCGCGTAAGTGGCTCCGGATAAGAGCTAACGCTAAACGCCGGTAACGCCATGTGAAAGAAAACCGGCGCGGGCAAAACGCCGTTTCCGCCGACGTTCTCAACTCGCCCGCCGCGCGCTTTCGAGGGCTTCCGCGACTGGCTGCTAGCGTCACGCGACTCTGAGCCCCGAGGCTGGCTATTGGGGCGAATCGGGGCGGTGCCAATCATTTTACACGGCAGCTCTCTCTCTCTCTCTCTCTCTCTCTCTCTACTCGAAGAGTTTTAACGTCCCTTTTCATTTGGGGGGGGGAAGGGGGAACCCATACATCGGTGCGGGGGGAAGACCCCCCCCCCCGAAAAATCTGTACTGTAACGCTGCCCTCAGACACACTGTGGCACTTTCTGGCAGCTAAATGCTACACTTCCGCGTCCTAGCGGTGCGACCCGGACGTTTAAACTTCGCAGGAGCATTTTCCCCCCTCGGGACGCTCTACAAATCGAACATAAACGGACACTTCCTGTATCAGAATATTAATAACTTAATAACTACGACAAAAAGCGGCAGAGGGATCTGTAAAAGACGCATTATGAACGTGTGCTTTTTTATTACTAGAACCGTGGGGTAATATTCAACATGTATTTTACTGTGTACATATTTAAATATGTATCATACGGTATTTTAAATTTTGTTTTCCATCGACAATTTCAAAGGGTGTTTATTTTTCCAGATCCTCGGGGTCGTTTATTAACGGTTGTGCATTTTTTAAAGAAACAAATTAATAAAAATAATTCAAAACGAAACGGCTGCCTGAACTCCTCTGTCTGCTAGCCGCGTCTGTCCGACAAACGACAGACGCTTCGCCGAGGCGGATTTCTCTGGCCGGCGGTTATGGGTAATGTAGTTCCGCGGCCTTTGTGGCGGGGATTACCCGGGAGTCTTTGCTGTGACGTCTTTCCCTCGATGCGTCTTTTCCT
>NC_050590.1:811263-818763 GCF_013368585.1 Megalops cyprinoides
TCCGCGATCGCATTTGCCAGATGCTAGCGAGATGGCAATGTGTTATAAATAAGGCAGCTAACTAGCTGTAACAGCTGCTATTAAAATGAGCATTTTTAAATTTAAATTAAGAAGATGCAAAAGTTACACTTCGCTACAGCTTGCTACTGCTAACATGCTACTTTCCCAACTCACCCGATTTCGTCCGCTTTCGTCGTTTCTTTTTTCTACGATCCGTGCACCACGGAAAAGACACGGTCCCCTATATTGCTTTAATATTTAATTATAATTTTTATATTTAATCACACGATCCCCTATATATATATATATATAACCATCCCCTGACTCACTCCACCCGCGATCGCGTTCAACTTTCCCCGCCGAGCGGCTCCGCCGAACCACGTGTTTCCGGGTTATTATACGTAGAAAAATTCAAAAGTGACATGAACTTAAACTGCTCTTTCTGTTATGAATATCCAGAAACAGTTTTTACGCCTATTTTGGCATTGTTCTCACGCCAAGGGATTCTGGGAAGAGCTTTGCAGATTTGTCATTAATCACATTTTTTTAAAGAATTTACATGATTATGGGGAAATACGGTGTTTGGTTTCTTCAATAACCCAAGAAACGAAGACAAATATCTTTTTGTAATACATTTGATTGTGATATTGGCAAAATGTTTCATTCATAAATGTAAATTTAGCAATATTTTGTTGTTTTCCTGAAGGACGTTGAGCAATATGTGAAATTACTTTCTAATTCGACTAACGAAAGGGCTATCAAAACACTTAATATCTGTATGTTTTATAATATTTTTGTCTAGTGTGATATACCCCTGGCTTTTTGTTATTGATCTACTTGTATACCATCCCCTGTATACTGAATCTGTGTCATGTTCTTCTGTTAATTAAATAAAACATTATTTAAAAAAAGGCTATCAAAACACTTAATACCTGTATGTTTTCTAATATTTTTGTCTAGTGTGATATACCCCTGGCCGCTGTTATTGTTCTTAATAAAACATAATTTTAAAAAATGAATATAATTTATTGTAGCGCCTTGTTCAGCTTCTTAATTTTTATTTTTATTTAATTATTAGCTTAATGGCTCAACTTTCTCTACTCGTATAATCCTCTTATGGTATTATGTTATCATGTTATTTCAACATTTCAGCCCTGGTTTGTTCCTTTTTCTTTTCCAACAATAACTATTTCGTTATTATTTCCTTAAAGTAATTGATGATTAAATGTGTCCTATGTATAAACTGAAAAGTCCTTTCATAAGGAGGCGTGTTTCTGTTTTGGACAGGAATCCTTATGTTCTACGTGTTACGTATGCGTTATAAATAAAGTTGCTTTAAATTTGAAAGAAAATCCCGCATGCTTCCGGGTTCTACACGAAGTTCCGGTGAAAAGCCGGTTCACTTCCGGGGCGGAAGGTCACCCACATGGTTCCCTGGTGGTAGCAGCGGCAGGCGTTTTTGGGGACCCGCAGATGATGGAAAAATCGTGATTATTAAACGATTAAAGCAAAAAAACGACTGAAAATAAAACGTAAGCGTGTTACATTTGAAGTTAAACAATAATTTTAACTTATATTTGTGATTTTTGGGGGTGAATTAGTACGCCATCTCTTGAAACTATGTTGCTGATGCTAAGTATGTTGAGACCCGTTTATGGTTAGCGGTTAATTTATTGATCTTTTGATTTTATTCCCAAGATCATTACTTCTATAACTTTGTATCGTATGTTCGTTTGTTCACTTAGCCGGGTGAGTAAATAGCTTAGCCGATTACCTGCTAGCTGGTTAGCAGAGATCAGTTGTACGTCTGATGTGCTGCTTTAGCAGATGCTAACGTAAACGGTTAACGTTTTTTAAACTTTTTATTTACCCCCAATCTGTTATAAAAGGAAAGATGGGGGAGTTTAAGGTCCACAGGGTCCGCTTCTTCGACTACACCCCTGCCGGGATCCGGTGCATGGCGTTCAGCCCCGAAACGGAGCGGCTGGCCCTGGCGAGGCAGGACGGGACCGTGGAGATCTTCAACTTCTCCGACAACTACTTTCAAGAAAAGGTAACGTCCTGGACGGAGCACACCGGGGTAGCATAGCCATAAGGAGCGTGAGTCGAAGCCAGAAGGCTGGGGGTTTGATCCCCTCCTTGGGCGATGTGCTTAACCCCAGAACGGCCTCAGTAAATATCCAGCCGTATACATGGATAAAACTCTAACCTGTGTCAGCGGCTCTGGATAAGAGCTAACGCTAAACGACAGCAATGTGACAGCGGTGAAACGTCTTGATCGTCCCCCAAATCGTGGCAGGTGATCCCGGGGAACGACTCCCGGTCGATCGAGGCGGTGTGCTGGGTCGGGGGTCGCCTCTTCACCGCGGGCCTGAACGGGGAGCTAACCGAGTATGACCTGGTCAACCTCCGGCCGAAGTACTCCCTGGACGCCTTCGGGGGCCCCGTCTGGACGTTAGCCTGCAGCCCCCAGCGGACGCACCTGGCGGTGAGTCATACAAATGCTTTACTCCAGCTTCAAATGATCAAACTCGTTATGAACCCCTGGAGCTTCTTAATAACAAACTCATCATATGAATCAGCTTTGTGGGAGCAGGGAGAGATCCAAAACATGCAGGACAAGGGGCCCTCCAGGAGAGGTTTGGAAAACGCTGCTTTAGCCAGACCTCACTCGCAATACTGTGGCCAGTTCTGGGCACCGCATTATAAGAAAGATATTGAGCTTCTTTCGAAAAAGTTCGAAGAAGGGGGCAGCTGAATTAGTTCCTGGCGTGAAATATAAAAGCTGCGAGGCAAGGCTCAAGTTTAGGGTGACCATACGTCCCCCCCTTTTTCCCGGACGTGTCCTCTTTTTGGGACGCGTTTTTTGGGTCCCAAAAAGACAGCATCTCCGGGAAAACGAGGACATATGGTCACCCTCCTCAAGTCACTTAACCTATTTCGACTTAGCGGGAGGGGTGATTTGATAGAGGTTTTTAAATTTATAAAAGGACTCCGTAAGGTTAACCACAATACATTTTTAGGGCGAGTTCAGTCTGTAGAACAAGGGGACATAGATGGAAACTAGTTAAGAGTAAGTTTTGCAATGATATAAGGAAATATTTTATACAAAGAGTTACCAATACATGGAATAGGTTGCCAGGTCATGTAGTTGAGGCAGAGACCCTTGCTGTGTTCAAGTCCAGACTTGATTCAGTTTTGGATTCTCTTTAATTAAGAAACGGCGAGCTTAGTTGAGCCGAACGGCCTGTTCTCGTCATCATATGTTCTCGTGTTCTTATGTGAATCGGAGCTGTCAGACCCAGACGCCAGAATCGCTGTTTATGTCATAACCGCATCCGACGCCGGTGCGGATTGTACAGAGATTGACGTCTTTATAGATGTAGTAATACAACAAAAAAGTGGAAAGCCTAGAGGTAGGAACTACTGTGTAACCAGTGGGATTGAATTAATTAAAAAAAGAGCCACTCGACATTTGTTAATTGTATGTACGTGTGTGTGATTAGCACACTGTGTTAAGTGTGTATGTCTGTGTGTATGAGATTAGCATATTGTGTTATGAGAGCGTGTGTGAATGAGATTAGCACACTGTGTTAAGTGTGTACGTCTGTGTGTGTGTGTGTGTCTGTGTGTGTGTGAGATTAGTGCAGTGTGGTGTGTGTGTGATTAGCGCACTCTATGTTGTGTGTGTGTGTGTAAACGCGCTCACCCGTTGCAGGTCGGCTGCGAAGATGGCCTGGTGAAACTCTTCGAAGTCCTCCCGGAAAAGATCCAGTTTGAGAGAAACCTGGACCGGCAGAAAGGTGAGAAGGGGGCTCTGTGTTACCGGCGTGGGTTTGGGGTTCACCCGGGCGCCTTGCGGCTCGACCGCGGCTGTGAGAGCCGAGCGCCCTCTGCGTGATCATTTTGTACTCCTTGTTTCCACCGGCATGTATAAAACGTATACACAAAGATGCTATAAAGATGTACCCCTCCCTGAAACGTTAAGGATGTTGTATTTTACCTTATCCGATTCACGGCTTTTCACGGTTTCTGTCCTGTGTGGGCTAAGCAAGCACACAGGCCTTGCCCGGTCAGCAACAGATACAGTTTCACCTGGCTCAAGTTTAAAAGAATGGTTTTTGTTAGGGAGTTTTTCATTTTTAATTAACTGCTAACTAGGGCTGGGCGATACAGCCGTCGCGATACATCGATTAGCTATTTTTAGCGCAATAACAGCTGTCCTCGCTACGTGGCGTTAGATTTCTTCCTGTATTTTTCTCCCTTTAGACATACCTGACGCGGGAGCACACCTCCAAAGTTCAGCGAAACGCTTCCGGGGCAGAAAAAATATCACTCGTATCTATATGTTGGTTAACTCACCTATTAGCTTAGCATATGTTTTCACTCTTTATCTTTGTAGCCGTGTGTTTCTGTCTACCACACGGAAGCAGCATAGCGCTGTTGCTGTGATATCAACATCGAATAGGAAGCATTTCACGTGGCCTCGGAAAACTGGAGGTGCGCTCCCGCATCAGGTACGGCTAAAGGGTAAACGATACGCGAAGAAACCTAGCGCCACATACCGGGGATAGCTGTCATCGCGCTAGAAATTGCTATGCGATATATCGCGGCGGCTATATCGCCCAGCCCTACTGCTAACCGCAGAATATTTCAAAACACAATTATAACCTTTCCGCCTGGATACTGCCTAGAAATGACGTACGCGCCTGTTTGAGAGTCGCACACCTTACCGCCGCGGAGAAATTGCTCCCGAAAGCGGGACTTGCTCTGGCTTTTCCGTGCGAGTCGCCGGAGGACTTCCCCCCCCCCCCCCCGAGAGCTTTAGCATGGCTAAAGGGAAAACGATACGGGAAGAAACCTCGCGCCACATACCAGGGATAGCTGTTATCGCGCTAGAAATAGCTATCCGATGTACCACGACGGCTGTATCGCCTAGCCCTAAGCACGACTGTGTCGCTCTCTCTGTGACACACTCATAGCACAAACCCGGTGCGCTAATCTCATCCACACACGCACACACACACACACACACGTCGCCCCACGCAGAAACAGAATCGTGACGCTCCCGCAAACACCCGTCCTTCGCGCAAGTTTCCTTCTAGAAGGCGAGATCAACCCCACCCTCCGTGGCACGGTTTAACCCCCCCTCTGTCCCCACCCGCAGGCCGCGTGATCTCCCTCTCCTGGAGCCCCTCCGGGACCCAGATCGCCGCCGGGCTGCTGGATACGATCCGCGTCTTCGACGTCCAGACGGGTGAGGCTCCCTCGCGACTCGAACCTCACCGCTTACGCGACATCATATAAACATAAACGGACTGCATTTACATAGCGCTTTTCTACTCATTTCGAGTACTCGAAGCGCTTTACAGTTACATGCCTCACACCTACCTACCAGCGGCAGAGGCTGCTATACAGGGTTACCGACTGGCTAACGGGAGCTGTTGGGGGTTCAGTGTCTTGCTCAAGAACACTCCGACACTCCGCCGGGACGAGCCAGATCCGAACCCAGGGACCTTCCCAATCCCCGCTCGACCGCTCTACCTCCTGAGCCACTGTCGCATTACATTACATTATTAGCGTTTAGCCCCTGCTCATTAAACGGACTGCATTTACACAGCGCTTTTCTACTCATTTCGAGTACTCGAAGCGCTTTACAGTTACATGCCTCACACCTACCTACCAGCGGCAGAGGCTGCTATACAGGGTTACCGACTGGCTAACAGGAGCTGTTGGGGGTTCAGTGTCTTGCTCGAGGACACTCCGACGCTCCGCCGGGACGAGCCAGATCCGAACCCAGGGACCTTCCCAATCCCCGGTCGACCGCTCTACCTCCTGAGCCACTGTCGCCCCAATATATACAATAAACCCATATACATCAGACTTTGAGGTATAATTTGTATTAATTTTGGAGATTAATGAGCCATTAATGAGCCTCCTGAGCCAGTGTCGCATAGCAGACGCCGTCTCAGAAAAACAGACCCCGCCTTTAGCGCGCGGTTGGTACGCGTAGGAAAACGGCGGGCGCTTCACCGGACCGCCTCCCTGTCCTACACAAGAACCGGTCCGTGAAGAAGGCCCGGTCGGTTCTGGCCGGCCCTTGCCACACCCACACCCTCTGTCTCTGAGCTCTGAGTTCTCTCCGCTCCCGTAGATTTGTTTTTAAGGAGGCGCAGAACAAACAGATACAAGAACTCATTTGTAGCTCCTGTTATTAGCCTCCCAAATACCCTCACGTGAGCATTTTACCATTTAAATAAATTAAATTAAATTAAATTATCTTTTTTAAAATTTTATTTTGGCGTGTTTATGTATTTTATGTTTTTCTTTACGTCCTACACTGTCCACGCTATATCTTCCGCGTCCTTGGAATGATGTTTGAGCTTGTCTGCCGGCTGTGAAACAGATTGCCCCCTTGTAAAGATAATCAAGATAGCTTGACCTTGACCCTTATCCAAAGGAATCGAACCGGCGACCTTCCAGTTACGAGCCCCTACTCATTATATTACATTATTAGCGTTTAGCGTTAGCTCTTATCCAGAGCCGCCTACACAGGTTACAGTTTTATCCGTTTATACAGCTAGAATCGAACTGGCGACCTTCCAGTTACGAGCCCCTACTCATTACATTACATTACATTACATTATTAGCATTTAGCATTAGCTCTTATTCAGAGCCGCTCACACAGGTTACAGTTTTATCCGTTGGATAAATACAGCTGGAATCAAACCAGTGACCTTCCAGTTACGAGCCCCTACTCATTACATTACATTACATTGTTAGCGTTTAGCGTTAGCTCTTATCCAGAGCCGCTTACACAGGTTACAGTTTTATCCGTTAATACAGCTGGAATCGAGCCGGAGACCTTCCAGTTACGAGCCCCTACTCATTACGTTACATTACATTGTTAGCGTTTAGCGTTAGCTCTTACCCAGAGCCGCTTACGCAGGTTACAGTTTTATCCGTTAATACAGCTGGAATCGAGACAGAGACCTTCCAGTTACGAGCCCCTACTCATTATATTACATTATTAGCATGTAGCGTTAGCTCTTATCTAGAGCCGCTTAGACAGGTTACAGTTTTATCTGTTAATACAGCTGGAATCGAGCCGGGGAACCTTCCAGTTACGAGCCCCTACTCATTATATTAGATTATTAGCGTTTAGCATTAGCTCTTATCCAGAGCCGCTTACACGGGTTACAGTTTTATCTGTTAATACAGCTGGAATCGAGACAGAGACCTTCCAGTTACGAGCCCCTACTCATTATATTACATTATTAGCGTTTAGCCCCTACTCATTACATTACATTATTAGCGTTTAGCGTTAGCTCTTATCCAGAGCCGCTTACGCAGGTTACGGTTCTACCCACTTGTACTGCTGGATATTTACTGAGGCAGTCGTGGGGCGCCAGGCCCGAGCAGGGGAACCGACCCGCTAACCCTCCGCTCACGAGCCCCCCGGCCCGTCGCGTCTTCCCAGGTCGCGCGGTCCGGAGGATG
>NC_050590.1:823763-843763 GCF_013368585.1 Megalops cyprinoides
TCGCCCTGGTCGCAGTTAGCAGTTACCACTATTACCATTATCTTTCGCTGTGTTGGCGTTAGCTACGGGGTTAAGACAGGAACTCGCCCTGGTAGCAGTTAGCAGTTACCACTATTACCATTATCTTTCGCTGTGTTGGCGTTAGCTACGGGGTTGAGACAGGAACTCGCCCTGGTCGCAGTTAGCAGTTACCACTATTACCATTATCTTTCACTGTGTTGGCGTTAGCTACGGGGTTAAGACATGAACTCGCCCTGGTAGCAGTTAGCAGTTACCACTATTACCATTATCTTTCGCTGTGTTGGCGTTAGCTACGGGATTAAGACAGGAACTCGCCCTGGTCGCAGTTAGCAGTTACCACTATTACCATTATCTTTCACTGTGTTGGCGTTAGCTACGGGGTTAAGACATGAACTCGCCCTGGTAGCAGTTAGCAGTTACCACTATTACCATTATCTTTCGCTGTGTTGGCGTTAGCTACGGGATTAAGACAGGAACTCGCCCTGGTAGCAGTTAGCAGTTACCACTATTACCATTATCTTTCGCTGTGTTGGCGTTAGCTACGGGATTAAGACAGGAACTCGCCCTGGTAGCAGTTAGCAGTTACCACTATTAGCATTATCTTTCACTGTGTTGGCGTTAGCTACGGGGTTAAGACAGGAACTCGCCCTGGTAGCAGTTAGCAGTTACCACTATTACCATTATCTTTCGCTGTGTTGGCGTTAGCTACGGGGTTGAGACAGGAACTCGCCCTGGTAGCAGTTAGCAGTTACCACTATTACCATTATCTTTCTCTGTGTTGGCGTTAGCTACGGGGTTAAGACAGGAACTCGCCCTGGTAGCAGTTAGCAGTTACCACTATTACCATTATCTTTCGCTGTGTTGGCGTTAGCTACGGGGTTAAGACGGGAACTCGCCCTGGTAGCAGTTAGCAGTTACCACTATTACCATTATCTTTCGCTGTGTTGGCATTAGCTACGGGGTTAAGACAGGAACTCGCCCTGGTAGCAGTTAGCAGTTACCACTATTAGCATTATCTTTCACTGTGTTGGCGTTAGCTACGGGGTTAAGACAGGAACTCGCCCTGGTAGCAGTTAGCAGTTACCACTATTACCATTATCTTTCGCTGTGTTGGCGTTAGCTACGGGGTTAAGACAGGAACTCGCCCTGGTAGCAGTTAGCAGTTACCACTATTACCATTATCTTTCACTGTGTTGGCATTAGCTACGGGGTTAAGACGGGAGCTAGCCCTGGTAGCAGTTAGCAATCAGCGCTGTTAGCATCAGCGCCCGCTGTGTTAGCATTAACTACAGGGTTAAGGCAGGACGCCTAGGCAGTGACATCGCTGTTCTTCTCCCCTCCCCCACAGAGGAATCTGATTGGCTGCGCCCAGAAAGCCGGGTTCCTGCTCTTCCAGTTCCCCTCGCACCTGGAGCTGTGGAGGCTGGGCGAGGCCGACGCCCACGGTGAGAAAAAGGGGGCGGGGCCATCTTTGGGGGGGGGGGGGGAGGAGCTAGCGGGCAGAGCCTACTTTGCCTCTACGGACGGTTACTTACGATTTTTCGACTTAGCGATGGCGCGAAAGCGATTCGCGCTCAGTAGCAACCGAACAGTAATCAATAAATTACGCGAGACATTCAACACTTTATTATAAAATACGCTTTGTGTTAGATGATGTCGCCCAAACGTTAGGCTAACGTAAGTTCTGAGCATGCTTAAGGTACGCTAGGCTAAGCCACGATGTTCGGTAGGTTGGATGCTTTGGACGCGTTTTCGGCTTACGATTTTTCGACTTAGCGATGGCGCGAAAGCGATTCGCGCTCAGTAGTAATTATAGGCTTTGTGTTAGATGATTTTGCCCAGCTGTAGGCTAACGTAAGCGTTCCGGGCACGTTTAAGGTACGCTAGGCTAAGCCACGATGTTCGGTAGGCTAGGTGCTTTGGACGCGTTTTCGACTTACGATATTTTCGACTTACGGGTGGGTTTACCGGGACGTTAACCCCCGTCGTAACTCGAGGGGCACCCGTATACCCGAAACTCGCGGTCTTCCGTTGTGGTTACGCCCTCTGAGCGGCGGGATTAGCGCGTGAGCTAGTTCTGTCTCGTTGAGCCGGGTTTTTACAGTTTGCGCTCGGACGTTTGCCCTTAAAAGCTGGGCTTTCGTTTATTTTCGAAACCTTTATGACAGGAGTTTCCATCATTTGCACCTAAAACGGTACATTTTTCGTTACCATTTAACGTCACTGTCGTTTAGCGTTAGCGCTTATCCAGAGCCGCTTACACAGGTTACAGTTTTATCCGTTTATACAGGACCTAGCGCCACGTAGCGGGGATAGCCGTTATCGCGCTAAAAAATAGCTATTCGGTGTACCGCGATGGCTATATCGCCCAGCTTTATACGGGAGTATCGCGATTCTGTGCTGCGTGGGGCATCTGTGTGTGTGTGTGTGTGTGTGTGTGTGTGTGTGTGTGTGCGCCGACATTTGCCCTTAAAAGCTGGGCTTTCGTTTAGCGCGACGGCTATATCGCCCAGCTTTATACGGGAGTTTTGCGATTCAGTGCTGCGTGGGGCGTCTGTGTGTGTGTGTGTGTGTGTGTGTGTGTGTGTGTGTGCGCGCCGACATTTGCCCTTAAAAGCTGGGCTTTCGTTTATTTTCGAAACCTTTATGACAGGAGTTTCCATCATTTGCACTTAAAACGGTACATTTATCGTTACCATTTACGTCACTGTCGTTTAGCGTTAGCGCTTATCCAGAGCCGCTTACACAGGTTACAGTTTTATCCGTTCATACAGGACGTTTACCGAGGCCGTTCTGGGGTTAAGCACCTCGCCCCACGGGTACAGCAGCAGCGCCCCAGCGGGAAATTAACCCAGCAACCTTTTGGTTACATGCCCTGCTCCTTACCGCTACGCCACACCGCCACCTCTGATTTTACCAAAGAAATAAAAGCGTTATATATACGTTAGCAATAAGTAGGTTAAAATACGTGACCGTATGACCGTATGTGACCGTTCTGAACCAAACCGCGAGCTGAGCGTGTGGCTACAGCCCTAACGTTGGTGTGGAGTAACTCTGTGTAGAAGGCAAGATGATTCAGTTAGTCCAGAGCAGCGTTTCGCAAACCCCCTCCTGGAGGGACCCCCCCCTCGTCCCGAACGTTTTGGATCTCTCCCTGCTCCGACGCGGCCGGTTCGAACGATCGGTTCGTTATTAAGCGGCTTCAGGGGTTCATAACGAGTTGGGAAATGATGGTCTCATCGTTTGAATTAGCTGTGTCGGAGCAGGGAGAGATCTAAAACACGCAGGACAAGGGGGGGGGTCCTCCAGGAGAGGTTTGGGAAATGATGGTCTAGGACAGGGGTGTCCAAACCTCTCCTGGAGGAGGAACATCCCTCGTCCCGAACGTTTTGGATCTCTCCCTGCTCCGACGCGGCCGGTTCAAACGATCGGTTCGTTATTAAGCGGCTTCAGGGGTTCATAACGAGTTGGGAAATGATGGTCTCATCGTTTGAATTAGCTGTGTCGGAGCAGGGAGAGATCTAAAACACGCAGGACAAGGGGGGGGTCCTCCAGGAGAGGTTTGGACACCCCTGTCCTAGACCATCATTTCCCAAACCTCTCCTGGAGGACCCCCCCCTCGTCCCGAACGTTTTGGATCTCTCCCTGCTCCGACGCGGCCGATTCAAACGATCGACTCGTCATGAACCCCTGAAGCCGCTTAATAACGAACCGATCCTTCGAACCGGCCGCGTCGGAGCAGGGAGAGATCCAAAACGTTCGGGACGAGGGGGGGGTCGTCCAGGAGAGGTTTGGACACCCCTGTCCTAGACCATCATTTCCCAAACCTCTCCTGGAGGACCCCCCCCTTGTCCGGCACGTTTTAGATCTCTCCCTGCTCCGACGCGGCCGGTTCGAACGATCAACTCGTTATGAACCCCTGAAGCCGCTTAATAACGAACCGATCGTTCGAATCGGCCGCGTCGGAGCAGGGAGAGATCCAAAACGTTCGGGACGAGGGGGGTCCTCAAGGAGAGGGTTTGGGAAACGCTGGTCTAGGATGAAAGGAAAAGACCATTCGCAGAATCCCGGGGGCAGCAGAAACGGTGGTTTCTGTTTAAATTATGAATGCTGGGCTTTTTAGCAATGTTGATTCTACACACACAGCCGATTCGAACGATCGGTTCGTTATTACGCGGCTTCAGGGGTTCGTAACGAGTTGAGAAATGATGGTCTAGGACAGGGGTGTCCAAACCTCTCCTGGAGGACCCCCCCCCCCCCTTGAGTTGCGCCGACGGAGTCTGACCCTGTCTGTCCCGCCAGGAAAACCAGGAGAGACTTTACCCGTGAGGAGGAAACCGGAGAAGCTGCTTCACCTGAAGGCCAAGGTGCACCGATTTGCTATTAACGTTCTCAGCGCTTAGCGTTAGCGCTTAGCGTTAGCGCTTACCCAGGCTTACGGCTTTATCCGTTCGTGCAGCCGGAATCGAACCGGCTACCTTTCGGTTACAAGCCACCGCCGTTCTGGGTAAGCGGACGAGCGGGTAAATAAGTAATTGGGTTTTTTTTTTTTTGGTGACCTTTGACCCTCAGGGCGACGACCACATCGCCTGCAGCGCTGTGTCCCCGTGCGGGGCGTGGCTGGCCTTCTCCACCGCGTCCGGCGTGCGGCTGTTTCGGCTCCGGCGCCACGACGACGACGACGGCTTCAGCGTCTCCAAGGTGCGGTCTCCCCGTCTCCACGGAAACAACAGCATCAGTACTCGGCCTGAACGTTCACCTTTAATTTACCTAATTAATTCACCTAATTAAAGGCATATAAATTACTACTCCAGTAAAAAAAATATGCATTTAATTAAGCCGGTGTGGCTCGCTAATCAATGTCTGGCTTTGTTCAATTAAACAACTACCCTGATTGGCACAAAGCCTATGGTGTTAAATCTGTCTGCTGTACAAATACTGGGAAAATAACGATCGTTTAGCAATTAGCGATACAACACATAACTAACACCTTGGCAGCCTGTCCCCAAAATGGCTGCCACAACTTGGCAGCCATTTTGGGGGACAGGTGAAAACAATAATTGTCAACCAAACAATTAAGCTAATTGGAGTGAAGCATATCAGATCTGTCTGTTTTACATTAAGCAAGTACCAATACAGCACATCGCTAGCACCCAGACGGCTATCAAACCGTGGCTAACGCCACCTTGGCGGCCATTCATGGCTACAGGTCATGGCTTGTCCTTCGCGAAACCCTTTGACCCCACTGGCTGCTTCCTCTCTGTATTGGCGGGAACCAGGGTTTCCGTTAGCGGGTAATTACCGGTTTTTGCCTGGTAAAATGTATTAAAAAAGCCAACAAATTAAAAACTCGCCGGTCAAAATGTCTGGTAATAACGCTCATACGAAACGTAGCTACAACGAAGGCTATCCCTAAACAGGACACTTGCGTTTTGACAGCGCAACAGCCTACAGTACTTTATTCCCCAGAAGGGTACGCTCTTTTATTGTGTGCTACTTGCTACTAGGCCCACTACTATTCAACTTTGAAGCAATTTATCAGTTGGCTTAGCGTATTCACAGCACGCAGCTAGCTATGGTGAAACGGTTTCGTAATAGCCTACATTTTAGCAGCTGGTGTCGAGTCAGTGTTATGTTTTGTGACAGTGTATCGATTCTCAAAAACGCTGCGTTGATTTTTAATTAATAGTTTACGTGCAAAGATTCGTGGCAGACGGCGGTTCGTTTTGTGTTGTGTTTAAACCCCCCCCGGCCGCTAGACGGCGGTGCCGTAATCTCCCTTCAGCCGTTTGACTCTTCCGCTCCGACGTAACAGCGTAAACTGGGAGAGGAAGTAGCGTAAGGGCGCACCGCTAACGTTAGCATTAGCAAACCTAGCTGTCTAGTAGCGTTAAATGAATTTTAATTTGCTTGCCTTGACATATCACGATACATTGCACTGTAACCCCTGTATCACGATA
This sequence comes from Megalops cyprinoides, assembly GCF_013368585.1. Lineage (NCBI taxonomy): Eukaryota > Metazoa > Chordata > Actinopteri > Elopiformes > Megalopidae > Megalops > Megalops cyprinoides. Next base: position 829,745 of record NC_050590.1, read on the forward strand.
CATATCGTATCGCCAGATTCTCGCCAATACACCGTCGTGGTGAACGTGTCTCCGCCCCCTTCTCCAGGTGTCCCGCCTGCCGAAGGTGCTGAGCTCCGCCCACCGGCTGTGCTTCTCCCCGGACTCCTCGCGGCTGTTCGCCGCCTCCGCCCGGTCCGCGGTGCACGTGATCTCCCTCGGCCAATCGGAGTGCGAGCACTTGCACACCTTCAAGCCCCCGTCGGGTGAGTGCGGGTTTCCGGGGGGGACGTTGTGCTCTGCGGTCCGGCCGCGTTAGCTCCGCGGTCTCACCGCGCGGGCTGTGTTAGCTCTGCGGTCCGACTGCGTCGGCTGTGTTAGCTCCGTGCGCTCACTGCGTCGGCTGCGTTAGCTCTGTGTTCTTACTGTGTTAGCTCTGGTCTGACTGCAGCCCCGTGGTCTGACCGTCGGTCCTGTGTCCGCTCCCACAGGGTCGGCGGAGCCGGTTCACCTGTTAGCCGCCAGCGCAGACGGGGCTTGGCTCGCCACCGCAAACCGCCAGTCCGAGGTCCACATCTACAACCTGCGCAAGCTCAAGGTGACCCCCCCCCCACGTCCCTCGACCCCTACCCCTACCCCTCTCCCAAAAACCAACAGAAAAGAGACGAGCGTTCACAAATCTCAGCACGGCTGCGCTCACACGTAGCGTCTTTTCTGAAGCTGCCAGCACCCGTTTTACATAATAGCCCTACGGAGCAGACCGCGTTTTCAAAAACGTCCTGCGCGTCTTTTAACGACGTCGCCGGAGTCTCTTTCTGCAGCTCAGGGCATTTTTTTCCAGTCGATTAAAGTTCAGCTTCTCAGGAAAACCGCCCACCGTCAAGCTACGACAGCTGACCAATCACAAGCGGAGTAGCGAGACCTGTCATTTCCCATAACAGCCTCTGTACAGCTGTACAACGTGACAGTTAAACTATCATAACTATCATCATAAAGAGGCCGTTTAGAGTCAAATTGGACGGATCCTAGGAGTTTTAGGTGTTTGCCTTTACTGCTTGTCATTAGCAAATCTAGCCTGTTAGCTAACGTTAGCTCTGCAACAATGTATAGCCAGCTAGATCGCTAACAACGTACGTTATCTACTCGAGCGGTGTCTCGCCACAGGGAAAAAGTACCGCGGCCTCACGTAATTTTCGCCGTTTTGTTTCACGTAAAATGTTGCAGTAGCTGCTGTCATGGCAACAAAAGACGCCGTCGACTGCTTTTTGGAACAGTCGCTGCCTGAATGATCTGGCCAGCGTTGTTCAAGAAAAGACGCTACGTGTAAACACAGCCTAATTTATTTTAAAAACCCAACAAACAAAAGAACCAGCGTGAATGCACAGTCAGATGGTTAAAAAAAAGCGAGCCTCCTACACTCCAACCATACGCCTTTAATTAATATGCGTATAATTAGGCAGGTGTGGCTCGTTAACCAATGGCCGGCTTTGCTCAATTAGTCAACAGTTAAACGATCGACCGGTTCAGGTGCATTTGGCGTAAAACAAGCTCAGTTATTGACAAAGGCAAAAATGGAAAGACAACCATCCTTAGACAGTTAACGAAATTGACAAGTGAACAGTTTTGGGGGGGGGAAATATGAGGTAGGTAGGTGAGGCTCGTTAACCAATGGCTGGCTTCAGTCAATTAAACAATTAATCTGTATGGAATGAAGTTGATTAGCAAGTTCAGGTATTAGCAAAGGTAAAGTTGACAAGTGAAAAGGTTTGGGGGGGGCAGTAAAGGCATAAATTACTGCTCTCCAGCCATGCACCTATATTTAATTAAAAAAAATAATTAATTAGGCACGTGAGGCTCGTTAACCAATGGCTGGCTTCATTCAATTAAACAATCTGTATGGAATGAAGTTGATTAGCAAGTTCAGGTATTGCCAAAGGTAAAGTTGACAAGTAAAAAGGTTTGGGGGGGGGGAATTAAAGGCTTAAATTACTGCTCTCCAGCCATGCACCTATATTTAATTTAAAAAAAATTAATTAGGCACGTGAGGCTCGTTAACCAATGGCTGGCTTCAGTCAATTAACCAATTAATCTGTACGGAATGAAGTTGACCAGCAAGTTCAGGTATTAGCAAAGGTAAAGTTAACAAGTGAACAGATTTGGGGGGGAAATATAATGCATAAATTACTGCTCTCCAGCCATGCACCTATATTTAATTAAAAAAAAATTAATTAGGCACGTGAGGCTCGTTAACCAATGGCTGGCTTCAGTCAATTAAACAATTAATCTGTATGGAATGAAGTTGATTAGCAAGCTCAGGTACTGGCAAAGGTAAAGTTGACAAGTGAAAAGGTTTGGGGGGGGAATTAAAGGCTTAAATTACTGCTCTCCAGCCATGCACCTATATTTAATTAAAAAAAATAATTAATTAGGCATGTGAGGCTCGTTAACCAATGGCTGGCTTCATTCAATTAAACAATTAATCTGTATGGAATGAAGCTGATCAGCGAGCTCGGGTATTGGCAAAGGTAGGTGACGGGGTCCTAAGCCCTTTAACAAGGCGACGGTTGAACCCCTCGCTCTCCGGCCCTTGACCTATGACCCATGACCTCTGACCCACCCCTCACCTTTCAGCCCCACAGCACTGTCCCGGTGTACTCGTCCTGCCCTAGTGCCATCGCAATTCACCCTAAAACCAACAACCTGCTGATGGTTCACGCCGACCGGCAGGTAAGCTGTAACACCCGCGAGCGGGCCTGCACGTTTAGCGAAAAGCAGTAACTTTCACGTTACTGTCATTTAGTAACACAGTAATTTTCCAGCTGTATAAATGGATAACATTGTAAAGAGCTGTAGCCTACGTAAGTCGCTTTGGATAAACGCGTCTGCTAAATGAATAAATGTAAATATATGCTGAAGTATATCCTCTGTGTGTTAGCTGGGAACACTACCACCAGTATTACTAGTCATACGTCAATTTAGCGTTAGCTCTTCTCTAGAACCACAGTAAATATCCAGCTGTATAAATGGATAACATTGTAAAGAACTGTAGCCTATGTAAGTCGCTTTGGATAAAAGCGTCTACTAAATGAATAAATGTAAATGTGTGTTGAAGTATATCCTCTGTGTGTTAGCTGGGAAGACTACCACCAATATTACTAGCCATACGCAGAGGTGGAAAGCTCCGGCTTCAGAAAGTAAAAGTCCTGCCACGTATTTGCTGTGATTTCGCTAATTCGCTCCTCTACCTGGACGAAGAGCTGTGCTAATTAAATTCGGCTGGTGTAGCGCACGGGCGGGACAAATACGTTGGCAGGACTTCTACTTTCTGAAGCCGGGGGTTTTCCGCCTCTGGTCATATGTCAGTTTAGCGTTAGCTCTCCTCCAGAAACCACAGTAAATATCCAGCTGTATAAACGGGTAAAACCGTAACCTGTGTAAGCGGCTCTGGATAAGAGCTAACGCTAAATGCTAATGCCGCAATGTAATATATGTTGGCGGCTGAGTTCGCGCGGTCTCTCTGCGCAGATATTCGAGTTCAGCATAGAGGAGAAGAGGTACACGGACTGGAGCCGCAAGCTTCAGAAGGAGGGTCTTCACCGCTTGTGGTTGGAGAGGGACACGCCCGTCACGAACGCGGCCTTCAACCCCCGCAACCCGGAGCAGTTTCTCTTGCACGACGCCTTCATGTTCTGCGTGGTCGATCAGAGCCTGGTGAGTGTGTGTGTGTGTGTGTGTGTGTGTGTGTGTGTGTGTGTGTCAGTTATCAGTGTGTATGGTAGTGTGTGGTGTTCGCATATGTGTGTATATGTGCAGTTCAGTGCATGCTTGTGTGCGTGTGTGTTTATGGTAGTGTGTATGTATGTACATGTTACCTGTGTGTGTGTGTGTTTGTGTGTGTGCGCGCGTATCAGTTATCAGTGTGTATGGTAGTGTGTGGTGTTCGCATATGTGTGTATATGTGCAGTTCAGTGCATGCTTATGTGCGTGTGTGTCTATGGTAGTGTGTATATATGTACATGTTACCTGTGTGTGTGTGTGTGTGTGTGTGTGTGATTCAGTTATCAGTGTGTATGGTAGCGTGTGGTGTTCGTATATGTGTGTATATGTGCAGTTCAGTGCATGCTTATGTGCGTGTGTGTCTATGGTAGTGTGTATATATGTACATGTTACCTGTGTGTGTGTGTGTTTGTGTGTGTGTGTGATTCAGTTATCAGTGTGTATGGTAGTGTGTGGTGTTCGTATATGTGTGTATATGTGCAGTTCAGTGCATGCTTATGTGCGTGTGTGTCTATGGTAGTGTGTATGTATGTACATGTTACCTGTGTGTGTGTGTGTGTGTGTGTACATGCTACATGTGTGTGTGTGTGTGCGCGTGCGTATCAGTTATCAGTGTGTATGGTAGTGTGTGGTGTCCGTATATGTGTGTATATGTGCAGTTTGGTGTATGCTTGTGTGCAAGTGTGTGTCTGTATGGTAGTGTGTATGTATGTACATGTTACCTGTGAGTGTATGTACATGCTACCTCTGTGTGTGTGTGTGTGTGTGTGTGTGTGTGTGTGTGTGTGTGTGTGTGTGTGTGTGTGTGTGTGTGTGTGTGGGGGATACCTGTCCAACTGACCGCTGACCAACTGTGTGTCTAGCCCCTCCCTGACCGGAAAACACAGTTCTACAATCAGCTGACCCTGAAGAGCCTATCGGAGCAGGAGAGACTGAGCCACACCCATGCCTTCAAAGTCTGCAAGAAGTTTCAAGTAAGGGGGTGCTGAATAGAAGGAGGGGGCTCGTTTGGGTGTGGGCTTCGCCTGTGAATTCACCAAACCGTGACACCGTGTGACAAATTTTTACGTTATTTCCTAATCGCTTATGCCTAAAAAGCATAGAAAATGGCTATTATTTCCCTTCAAACTTTCCTTTCGTGACCAGGACAGTGATATTTTGAAATTTTACCTATTTCCAATGGGGAAAAACGGGCGAATTCCCACATTTTCGTTCACATAAAGTCAGAAAAAAAAACAACATACGACTCGAATGTTATACAAAAGTGACCGGAAAAGATTTAGAAGTGAGTCGTTTTTCGAGATTCACGGTTATACCGTAAATCGCTTTCACGAATCGGCGACGAAATATAGTCTGCCGTCATGTTCTCGAAATACACGCTCCTCGTTAGCGGTGTTCAAAGTTCCATTATATCCCGGTGATTGTAATCAGATTTGATGTGATTGAAATTTGATTACAGGTGGTCCCCGGCTTACGATTTTCCGACTTTACGATGGTGCGAAAGCCGATACGCATTCGGTGGAAACCGTGCTTCGAAATTTTGAATTTCGATCTTGTCCCGGGCTAGCGATATGCGGTACAATACTCTCTCTCGATGCCGGGCAGATCCCACGCGATCACGAGGGTAAATCAATACAATAATTCAAACAGTATTCAATAAATTACATGAGATATTCAACACTTTATTATAGAATAGGCTTTGTGTTAGACGATTTTGCCCAACTGTAGGCTAACGTAAGTTCTGAGCATGCTTAAGGTACGCTAGGCTAAGCCACGATGTTCGGTAGGTTAGATGCTTTGGACGCGTTTTCGACTTACGATATTTTCGACTTACGGGTGGGTTTACCGGGACGTTAACCCCCGTCGTAACTCGAGGGCAGGCTAGCCTAAGCTATGAGGTTCGGTAGGTTAGATGTATTAAATCAGGGCGAACGTACGTCCTCTTTTTCCCGGACGTGTCCTCGTTTTGGGACCTAAAACGTGCGTCTCTAAACGAGGACGTGTCCGGGAAAAAGAGGACCTACGGTCACCCTAATCAAATGCGACTTACGATATTTTCAACTTACGATGGGTCCATAGGGACGTAACCCCATCGTACGTCGGGGACCGCCTGTATAATCAAACCTTCCGGTCGTGAGTATCTGACTGTCCCTGCGTCCTTTTTCACAGCCCCTCCTGTTCGCCGGCCTGCTGGAAGACGGGGCGCTGGCCGTGGTAGAGCGCCCCCTGCAGGACATCGTTTCCCAGCTGCCGGCACCTGTCAGACAGAAGAAGTTCGCCACGTAGACGGCACTAACGAGTCCCTACCGAGCTTTGTAAAAAAAACCCAACGTTTTTCATGCAGTAATAAATATCATATTTGCTTTAAAGCTTCTGAAATTGTGTCTCGTGTACAGAGGAGCAGCTTTGGGTGTGTGTGTGTGTGTGTGTGTGTGTGGTACAGACATCCAGCGGCTGGTTTTGTTCAATTAAACACACAATCTCAGCCAACAGTTAAACAACTAACCTGGTCAGTCGCTTTCAGTGTGAAACGAGCTCGACTACTAACAGGTGGAAATGGAAAGACTCCTTAGACATTTCACAAAATAGACAAGCGAACAGTTTTGGGCAGGAAAGGGTGAAGGTCCTCTCTCACAGGGCTCCCTGTCGTGGTCAGGTGACACGGCTGGATTCGAACCCGACCTCTAGGGTCTTTGCTATACCAGTACCTTTGAAATAATAATGTATATTTATTACATTATACAGAACAGAGAAGGGAAACAAGGCTAGCTCCAGATATACGTTAAATTACATTACATTACACTCGTTTAGCATTAGCACTTATCCAGAGCCACTTCCAGTACAAGAGAACAGGAGCGTATCCGTCTGACTTAAACAAGCAACAGCGTCAGACCAGGCTAACAGCAATCCCCAGACCAGTGAGTGTGATCAAAGTATTCAAGCACTAAGTCGAGTTAGCTTTGTGCTAATCTGAAACTAGACAGGCCGGAAAACTAAGGGAAGATGCAAAGGGTTTTATGAAGACATACGGATATAAAAGGACATACTTATGATAAAGCAGATATACATGACTTATTATTACAAGATTATCTTGTGCTAATATTAAACTAGACAGTCTGAAGCATTCAGTTAATGAGATTGTCAGCTGCTGCACATACAGGCTAAGCGGCTATAGATAAGCGCATCTGCTAAATGACAATTATGTTATGGAAAAAATAAAATAGTTATGGATTATTTTCAATGCTCGGGCATGGAATACTGTATATGTCCCATGCCTGACTAGATGAAACCTTTTAAACATTTTATGTTTAAAGGTTTTTATGTTTAAAATGTAGTAGCTCAGTCGCCGTCTGGGATAACGGTGAAATCTCTCGGTCTACAAATTAATATTAATGAGAGATTTTCTGGCATTTTCGACGAGAAACGGTAGAAAAAAAGAACATACTTCTGTTCTGGTCTGTAAAAAATGAATCAGTTTTTTAACAAATCGAGGCTGATTTAAATCATAAACCAACTCTGGACAGCAAGCAAGAAAGACCGCGGAATATGCTGTTATCGTAATTAACTGTAATATTGTAATAATTATAACTACATAACTTGAAGAGTGTTCTGAAATATTTTAGGTAGACAAGCCGAGTCTAAAGTGCATATTTGATATCACGTTATGACGTTTTTTTCTTTTTTAATATTGAGTATACTGTGTCCTGAACGCGTTTTGAATGTAGTTTCTCGATTTTTGCCACCTGCATAACGTAAAATTAAAGATTAATAAAAGATTAAAAGATTTATTAAAAGGTTAATAAAGATTAACAAAGGTTAGGTTAGCACACAGAACAGTAACAGGAGTCTCTGTCATATTGTACACGTAGAGCTCTTTTGACGTCCGGCGTTGACGCTTTCAGACGTGCGCTGCATAGAAAACTACAATACCCATAATCCCCCAAGTCCCGGCGTTGACGCGTCCTTTCAGACAGGCGTTGCAGGGGGGAAACTACAATACCCATAATCCCCCAAGGCCCGGCGTTGACGCGTCCTTTCAGACAGGCGTTGCAGGGGGGAAACTACAATACCCATAATCCCCCCCATGTCCCGGATCCCCGGTATTTCGCCATTCACGCGAGATGTCGTCATGTTTCGGGGTCGCAGCCGGTCTTCTAGCAACAGAGAAGCTGTTGCGTGGGCCGGTGTGTGTGTGTGTGTGTGTGTGTGTGTGAGAGTGTGTGTTCGCCGTTTTTCTCTCAGGAGCATCGCCATTTCCCCTGCTAACGGGCGGTAGCAGGTAGCACTAGCGCGCTTCACCCAGGGACGATGTCGGAAGCGGATCCGAAATCTGCGCAGGACCTGACCTCGGTGGTGAGTACGGGGCTACAACCCCATCACCCCCCTCCTCCAATCGGATTCCTCCCGGATCTGCTCCGTTTTATAGGTTGTGGATCGGATCCCAACACGCCAATCGACGTTCGCCGATTCTCTGAATTACCGAGTAATTCATTTTTAGCAATTCTCGAACAGTTCTGCGTAAAAAAAATCGGACGTAGCCTAGCATAAGCGTCCGCCTGTCCGCAGTTTACGGCAACGGGACTGTCGTTTTTAGCAGCCTGTAGTTCGAAAAAGGGGGGGGCGATCTGAACAGGTGACCAGATTAGCATAGCCTTAACAGAGATCCCGCTTCCTTTTAGTGGGCGATAAATATCGGTAATCGCTAATAATAATCACGATTATTAATAATAACGCCGCAGGGTGCGCGTCCCCGTTGTTTCGGCGTTGCGCGGGGGGGGGGGGGACCTCCCGTAACCATGGCTACTCCTCTCACGTTGCCCGTGATCGTGGGGTGTTTTATTGAACGTGTTACCACGCCAACGACCCCTCTACGCCTACGATGGAATCTGTTACGAGAGAGATTAGCATAAGATAATCATCTGAACACTTGAGCTAACTCTGTATCTCATTCTCTTTTCAAAAAGCGCAGGCTAATTGGTTTGCGCGTCTGGCCTTGTACATTCCCCTGCGCTCTGATTGGTGTATTCCCTTTAGCGTGTGCTCCTGTAGCCTTCGACGGCTCACCCTTAGCCAGGGGCGGAGCTATAGGCGGGGCAGGCGGGGCGGTTGCCGCTGGCTATTTATATAGCTCTTGCCAGGTACACTACTTCATCATGGTGGGGCTCAAAATTTTGAAAATATATAATTTATTTGTCTAACCCAATCCTAAATATATTCCACTACTTATTTCGATTCAAAAAACATTATTTTATAATCTATATTGTTTTTATTTAATCAAACAAACTCGCGTTTCTCTCCTTTGCCGACAACTGCAGTGCATGATGGGTATATCTCCGATCTCTTTGAAAATATAAAATATATTAGTCTAACCCAATCCTAAATACATTCCACTACTTATTTCGATTCAAAAAACATTATTTTATAATCTATATTGTTTTTATTTAATCAAACAAACTCGCGTTTCTCTCATTTGCCGACAACTGCAGTGCATGATGGGTATATCTCCGATCTCTTTGAAAATATAAAATATATTTGTCTAACCCAATCCTAAATATATTCCACTACTTATTTCGATTCAAAAAACATTATTTTATAATCTATATTGTTTTTATTTAATCAAACAAACTCGCGTTTCTCTCATTTGCCGACAACTGCAGTGCATGGTGGGTATATCTCCGATCTCTTTGAAAATATAAAATATATTAGTCTAACCCAATCCTAAATACATTCCCGTTACTTATTTCGATTCAAAAAACATTATTTTATAATCTATATTGTTTTTATTTAATCAAATAAAGTCGCGTTTCTCTCCTTTGCCGACAACTGCAGTGCATGATGGGTATGTCTCCGATCTCCGAAGGTCATCCGACGTACGGCGGCGCTCGAAAAAGAAAAGGAAGGAGAAAGTCAAAGAGGAGGAAAGGTCCAAACGCCGCGCCCCCCTCCCATCGAAACTTTCGATGGTGCTTCGCCTCGCAATAGCAGAGGAGAGAATGCTCAGGTTAGCGATAGCCATGTAGGGGGTGGGGGGGAAAGGGATATAGCGAGCGTAGTTCAGGGTGATCCCCATAGGCGGGGTTGGGGCCCCCGGGGGGGGGCCCTTGACCGATTTCCGCCCCGGGGGCCCTTTGTGAAGTGGTTCCGCCGCCGCCCTTAGCCGTAGCGTACCTTGAAAACTCAGCGTCCAGACTGGCGACTCGTCGGTTTCTGTGTTTTGTAACCTGCGTCAAACTTTCCTCCCAGGCTAACGCGGCGGCCCGGATCTGTAACCGGCCCGGTACCCGTTGCGCCGACAAGCAGGGTTAGCCTACGAAATTAGCGGTCTGGGGGGGGGTTTGCGTGAGCGGGGGCGGCCCGGGATGGCGTCGGAACGGCCCGGTACACGTTGCGTCGACAAGCAGGGTTAGCCTACGAAATTAGCGGTCTGGGGGGGGGGGGGGTGTTTTGCGTGAGCGGGGGCGGCCCAGGATGGCGTCGGAACGGCCCGGTACCCGTTATGCCGACAAGCAGGGTTAGCCTACAAAATTAGCGGTCTGGGGGGGGGGGGGTTGCGTGAGCGGGGGCGGCCCGGATCTGTAACCGGCCCGGTACCCGTTGCGCCGACAAGCAGGGTTAGCCTACGAAATTAGCGGTCTGGGAGGGGGGGGGGGGGGTTGCGTGAGCGGGGGCGGCCCGGATCTGTAACCGGCCCGGTACCCGTTGCGCCGACAAGCAGGGTTAGCCTACGAAATTAGCGGTCTGGGGGGGGGTTTGCGTGAGCGGGGGCGGCCCGGGATGGCGTCGGAACGGCCCGGTACCCGTTACGCCGACAAGCAGGGTTAGCCTACAAAATTAGCGGTCTGGGGGGGGGGGGGGTTTGCGTGAGCGGGGGCGGCCCGGGATGGCGTCGGAACGGCCCGGTACCCGTTACGCCAACAAGCAGGGTTAGCCTACGAAATTAGCGGTCTGGGAGGGGGGGGGGTTTGCGTGAGCGGGGGCGGCCCGGATCTGTAACCGGCCCGGTACCCGTTGCGCCGACAAGCAGGGTTAGCCTACAAAATTAGCGGTCTGGGGGGGGGTTTGCGTGAGCGGGGGGCGGCCCGGGATGGCGTCGGAACGGCCCGGTACCCGTTACGCCAACAAGCAGGGTTAGCCTACGAAATTAGCGGTCTGGGGGGGGGGGGGGTTGCGTGAGCGGGGGCGGCCCGGGATGGCGTCGGAACGGCCCGGTACCCGTTACGCCGACAAGCAGGGTTAGCCTACGAAATTAGCGGTCTGGGGGGGGGGTTTGCGTGAGCGGGGGCGGCCCGGGATGGCGTCGGAACGGCCCGGTACCCGTTACGCCGACAAGCAGGGTTAGCCTACGAAATTAGCGGTCTGGGGGGGGGGGGTGGGGTGAGCGGGGGCGGCCCGGATCTGTAACCGGCCCGGTACCCGTTGCGCCGACAAGCAGGGTTAGCCTACGAAATTAGCGGTCTGGGAGGGGGGGGGTTTGCGTGAGCGGGGGCGGCCCGGGATGGCGTCGAAATTCCCGGCCCGGTACCCGTTACGCCAACAAGCAGGGTTAGCCTACGAAATTAGCGGTCTGGGGGGGGGGGGGGGGGGGTTTGCGTGAGCGGGGCGGCCCGGGATGGGGTTAGCCTACAAAATTAGCGGTCTTTTGCGTGAGCGGGGCGGCCCGGGATGGCGTCGGAACGGCCCGGTACCCGTTACGCCGACAAGCAGGGTTAGCCTACGAAATTCAAACCCGCTAGCTCGTATCGTTCTTCTTAAAACGATTATCATCCGATTACTATCACTCTTAACCGATTATTCTTATACGATTTTTATCATTATTATTATTATTATTATAATAAACGTGAGGTGAGGAGGGGGGGGGGTGTTAGCCGCTAGCCGTGTCGGCTAAGGGCGGGGTGTTAACTGCTGCTGTTTTCTCGTTTTAGGTTCAGACCCTTCTTCAGCAGATGCAGGATAAGTTCCAGACCATGTCAGACCAGATCATCGGGAGGAATATCCTTCATATTCGCATATGCGCCGTGTTATTATCATAATCCTTATTATTGTTCGTCATTTAGCGTAGCCGCTTACACAGGTTACAATTTAATATAAATGTAAATAAACAGGTAAAACTGTAACTGTGACCCGTGTGAGCGGGTCTGGATAAGAGCTAATGCCAAATGCTAATAATGTAATGTGATGTAATGAGCAGGGGCTAAACGCTAATAATGTAATGTAATGAGCAGGGGCTAAACGCTAATAATGTAATGTAATGAGTGGGGGCTAAATGCTAATAATGTAATGTAATGTAATGAGCAGGGGCTAAATGCTAATAATGTAATGAGCAGGGGCTAAAGGCTAATAATGTAATGTAATGTAAAGAGCAGGGGCTAAACGCTAATAATGTAATGTAATGTAATGAGTAGGGGCTAAACGCTAGTAATGTAATGTAATGAGCAGGGGCTAAACGCCAATAATGTAATGTAATGAGTAGGGGCTAAACGCTAATAATGTAATGTAATGCAATGAGCAGGGGCTAAACGCTAATAATGTAATGTAATGAGTAGGGGCTAAACGCTAATAATGTAATGTAATGTAATGGGTAGGGGCTAAACGCTAATAATGTAATGTAATGAGCAGGGGATAAACGCTAATAATGTAATGTAATGAGCCTCTCCGGTCTCCTTAACGCCGGCACTCGACGAGATGAGCTCGCGGATCGACGACCTGGAGAAGAACATCGCCGACCTCATGACCCAGGCGGGCGTGGAGGAGGCCGAGGGCGGGGCCAAGGAGAGTCAAGGGGCGTCCTGAAAGGGTAAGCGGGAAGGGGACATCACATTACATTACAATGTTAGCGTTTAGCCCCTACTCATTACATTACATTATTAGCGTTTAGCCCCTACTCATTACATTACATTATTAGCATTTAGCCCCTGCTCATTACATTACATTATTAGCCTTTAGCCCCTGCTCATTACATTACATTATTAGCGTTTAGCCCCTGCTCATTACATTACATTACATTATTAGCGTTTAGCCCCCGCTCATTACATTACATTATATTATTAGCGTTTAGCCCCTGCTCATTACATTACATTACATTATTAGCGTTTAGCCCCCGCTCATTACATTACATTACATTATTAGCGTTTAGCCCCCGCTCATTACATTACATTACATTATTAGCGTTTAGCCCCTACTCACAGCTGAAGATCATGCTGCACTTTTTCGAGGCTGTCTATCTTCAGATTAGCACAAAGCTAACTCATGGTAGCGTAGCTACTTGGCTTCCCTCAGTTTTCGAGGCTGCCTATCATCAGATTAGCACAAAGCTAACTCATGGCAGCGAATGTACTCATCTTCCCTTAGCTTTCTAGGCTGTCTATCATCAGATTAGCACAAAGCTAACTCATGGTAGCGTATGTACTTGGCTTCCCTTATCTTTCGAGGCTGTCTAGTTTCAGATTAGCACAAAGCTAACTCATGGTAGCGTATGTACTTGGCTTCCCTTAGCTTTCTAGGCTGCCTATCATCAGATTAGCGCAAAGCTAACTCATGGTAGTGTAGGTACTTGGATTCCCTTAGTTCTCTAGGTTGTGTAGATTCAGATTAGCACAAAGCTAACTCATGGTAGCGTATGTACTTGGATTCCCTTAGTTCTCTAGGTTGTGTAGAGTCAGATTAGCACAAAGCTAACTCATGGTAGTGTAGGTACTCGGCTTCCCTTAGCTTTCTAGGCTGCCTATCATCAGATTAGCACAAAGCTAACTCATGCTAGCGAATGTACTCGGCTTCCCTCACCTTTCTCGGCCGTCTACTTTCAGATCAGCGCAAAGCTAACTCGTAGCAGGGCTCCAACGTCGTTGAGCTCACACTCACTGATCTGGGACCCGTTAGCCCCGGTCCGACGCCGTCGCTTATTTACCTTATTTACCGCTGGAATGCTAACGCAATGCTAAACGAACGGCCATTTAACGCAACGCGATGCCATATCCGTATTCACGTACTTACCTACCGTACTGTTAGCATTTTGAAAATGTCTAAAAAATGAATTTAAAACTAAATCTTTATTAATTTTTTTACAGGTTTCCCCAGCGACGAAAGGTGACGAAGAATTGAAGAATTTCTACAAGAGCGAATTATGATTTTTTTGTGTGTTATTTCATTTCGGATTTCGACGTGTGCTATGCTAGTGCTATGCTTTTTTCTACACCGACTCTTGTAATAACGGTCATAATAATAATAATAATAATAATAATATTAATAATAAAAATGTGCCCTCGGTTTGCCTTTTTCTTTGAGTGG
>NC_050590.1:848763-893428 GCF_013368585.1 Megalops cyprinoides
AGGAGGTTTTCCTAAAGATGAAAGCACGCCGGCGGCTAAGTCCTCGCGTAGACGGAGCAGTTTTTGTGACGTATAATTACATAAATAAGAAGGAGGTTTTCCTATAGATTAAAAACACGCCGGCGGCTAAGTCTTCGCGTAGACGGAGCAGTGTTTGTGACGTATAACTACATCAATAAGAAGGAGGTTTTCCTAAAGATGAAAGCACGCCGGCGGCTAAGTCTTCGCGTAGACGGAGCAGTGTTTGTGACGTATAACTACATCAATAAGAAGGAGGTTTTCCTAAAGATTAAAGCACGCCGGCGGCTAAGTCCTCGCGTAGACGGAGCAGTTTTTGTGACGTATAACTACATCAATAAGAAGGAGGTTTTCCTAAAGATGAAAGCACGCCGGCGGCTAAGTCCTCGCGTAGACAGAGCAGTTTTTGTGACGTATAACTACATCAATAAGAAGGAGGTTTTCCTAAAGATGAAAGCACGCCGGCGGCTAAGTCCTCGCGTAGACGGAGCAGTTTTTGTGACGTATAACTACATCAATAAGAAGGAGGTTTTCCTAAAGATGAAAGCACGCCGGCGGCTAAGTCTTCGCGTAGACGGAGCAGTTTTTGTGACGTATAACTACATCAATAAGAAGGAGGTTTTCCTAAAGATGAAAGCACGCCGGCGGCTAAGTCCTCGCGTAGACGGAGCAGTTTTTGTGACGTATAACTACATCAATAAGAAGGAGGTTTTCCTAAAGATGAAAGCACGCCGGCGGCTAAGTCCTCGCGTAGACAGAGCAGTTTTTGTGACGTATAACTACATCAATAAGAAGGAGGTTTTCCTAAAGATGAAAGCACGCCGGCGGCTAAGTCCTCGCGTAGACAGAGCAGTTTTTGTGACGTATAACTACATCAATAAGAAGGAGGTTTTCCTAAAGATGAAAGCACGCCGGCGGCTAAGTCCTCGCGTAGACGGAGCAGTTTTTGTGACGTATAACTACATCAATAAGAAGGAGGTTTTCCTAAAGATGAAAGCACGCCGGCGGCTAAGTCCTCGCGTAGACAGAGCAGTTTTTGTGACGTATAACTACATCATTAAGAAGGAGGTTTTCCTAAAGATGAAAGCACGCCGGCGGCTAAGTCTTCGCGTAGACAGAGCAGTTTTTGTGACGTATAATTACATAAATAAGAAGGAGGTTTTCCTATAGATTAAAAACACGCCGGCGGCTAAGTCTTCGCGTAGACGGAGCAGTTTTTGTGACGTATAACTACATCAATAAGAAGGAGGTTTTCCTATAGATTAAAAACACGCCGGCGGCTAAGTCTTCGCGTAGACAGAGCAGTTTTTGTGACGTATAATTACATAAATAAGAAGGAGGTTTTCCTATAGATTAAAAACACGCCGGCGGCTAAGTCTCCGCGTAGACGGAGCAGGCCGACTGACTTCGGAATATAACGTACGATGATGGGTGAGGGGCCCTACAATTAGCGATGACCCTCGAGGGCCCTCGGTCATCATTGTACGTACGATGATAGGTGAGGGGCCCTACAATTAGCGATGACCCTCGAGGGCCCTCGGTCATCATTGTACGTACGATGATAGGTGAGGGGCCCTACAATTAGCGATGACCCTCGATGGCCCTCGCTCATCATTGTACGTACGATGATAGGTGAGGGGCCCTACAATTAGCGATGACCCTCGAGGGCCCTCGCTCATCACTGTACGTTATATACCTTTACCTGAAGCTGAGCGCGCCCCGGATAGTTAGCGGTACGTTTTTTTAGCACGCTGTACACATTCTGAACCTCTACAGTCATCGCCTGTCTAAATTTGTGGAGTATCCACCACAAGGTTGTGACCTCAGTACCTACCAGTCAAGCCGAAAGTCTTTAGATACAGCGCCGGCACCTCCTTTCGCTCGGCAGTTGGGATCAGAGGTGCGTTTTGGGTAACCGCTCCCAGGCCATAGGCCATAGGCCATAGGCTGATAGGCCAGCGTCCCGTCACCTGGACTACAACACGGGTCACCAGTAACACACACCACGCACACACCAGATTCTTTAACCAGATCGCTTACTGAAATCACGTCTAAATAAGAACAGGAACGCTATATGTCTCCTTGCGGTGAAAGATTTCACTTTTACACCGAAAAAATCCCCCTTACCACCCATAGGGTCACCATGTCATGCTGGTTATGACGGAGAACTACAGACACATGCTTGTCTTATTGTTTCATTTCTTAGGTTAGCGCTATTACGATGCCGTTAGCTAAGCGTTCGATATGAAAGGCTGAACGGCAGTACTAATATTTTTAAAATGAAAAAATCCCCCTTACCACCCATAGGGTCGCCATGTCCTGTTGGTTATGACGGAGA
Source organism: Megalops cyprinoides (assembly GCF_013368585.1). Taxonomy (NCBI): domain Eukaryota; kingdom Metazoa; phylum Chordata; class Actinopteri; order Elopiformes; family Megalopidae; genus Megalops; species Megalops cyprinoides. The sequence continues at coordinate 851,120 of NC_050590.1, forward strand.
ACTACAGACACATGCTTGTCTTATTGTTTCATTTCTTAGGTTAGCGCTATAACGGTGCAGTTAGCTAAGCGTTCGATATGAAAAGCTGAACGGCAGTACTAATATTTTTAAAATGGAAAAATCCCCCTTACCACCCATAGGGTCGCCATGTCTTGCCGGTTATGACGGAGAACTACAGACACATGCTTGTCTTATGGTTTCATTTCTTAGGTTAGCGCTATAACGATGCAGTTAGCTAAGCGTTCGATATGAAAAGCTGAATGGCAGTACTAATATTTTTAAAATGAAAAAATCCCCCTTACCACCCATAGGGTCGCCATGTCCTGCCGGTTATGATGGAAAACTACAGACACATGCTTGTCTTATTGTTTCATTTCTTAGGTTAGCGCTATAACGATGCAGTTAGCTAAGCGTTCGATATGAAAAGCTGAATGGCAGTACTAATATTTTTAAAATGAAAAAATCCCCCTTACCACCCATAGGGTCGCCATGTCCTGCCGGTTATGACGGAGAACTACAGACACATGTGTAAGCGGCTCTGGGTAAGAGCTAACGCTACATGCTAATAATGTAATGTAATGAGCAGGGGCTCGTAACTGGAAGGTTGCTGGTTCGATCCCAGCTGTATAAACGGATAAAACCGTACCCCGTGTAAGCGGCTCTGGGTAAGAGCTAATGCTACGTGCTAATAATGTAATGTAATGTAATGAGTAGGGGCTCGTAACTGGAAGGTTGCTGGTTCGATCCCAGCTGTATAAACGGATAAAACTGTACCCCGTGTAAGCGGCTCTGGGTAAGAGCTAATGCTACGTGCTAATAATGTAATGTAATGTAATGAGTAGGGGCTCGTAACTGGAAGGTTGCTGGTTCGATCCCAGCTGTATAAACGGATAAAACCGTAACCCGTGTAAGCGGCTCTGGGTAAGAGCTAACGCTACATGCTAATAATGTAATGTAATGAGCAGGGGCTCGTAACTGGAAGGTTGCTGGTTCGATCCCAGCTGTATAAACGGATAAAACTGTACCCCGTGTAAGCGGCTCTGGGTAAGAGCTAATGCTACGTGCTAATAATGTAATGTAATGTAATGAGTAGGGGCTCGTAACTGGAAGGTTGCTGGTTCGATCCCAGCTGTATAAACGGATAAAACCGTAACCTGTGTGAGCAGCTCTGGGTAAGAGCTAATGCTACATGCTAATAATGTAATGTAATGAGCAGGGGCTCGTAACTGGAAGGTTGCTGGTTCGATCCCAGCTGTATAAACGGATAAAACCGTACCCCGTGTAAGCGGCTCTGGGTAAGAGCTAATGCTACGTGCTAATAATGTAATGTAATGTAATGAGTAGGGGCTCGTAACTGGAAGGTTGCTGGTTCGATCCCAGCTGTATAAACGGATAAAACTGTACCCCGTGTAAGCGGCTCTGGGTAAGAGCTAATGCTACGTGCTAATAATGTAATGTAATGTAATGAGTAGGGGCTCGTAACTGGAAGGTTGCTGGTTCGATCCCAGCTGTATAAACGGATAAAACCGTAACCCGTGTAAGCGGCTCTGGGTAAGAGCTAACGCTACATGCTAATAATGTAATGTAATGAGCAGGGGCTCGTAACTGGAAGGTTGCTGGTTCGATCCCAGCTGTATAAACGGATAAAACTGTACCCCGTGTAAGCGGCTCTGGGTAAGAGCTAATGCTACGTGCTAATAATGTAATGTAATGTAATGAGTAGGGGCTCGTAACTGGAAGGTTGCTGGTTCGATCCCAGCTGTATAAACGGATAAAACCGTAACCTGTGTGAGCAGCTCTGGGTAAGAGCTAATGCTACATGCTAATAATGTAATGTAATGAGCAGGGGCTCGTAACTGGAAGGTTGCTGGTTTGATCCCAGCTGTATAAACGGATAAAACTGTACCCCGTGTAAGCGGCTCTGGGTAAGAGCTAATGCTACGTGCTAATAATGTAATGTAATGTAATGAGCAGGGGCTAAACGCTAATAATATAATGTAATGTAATGAGCAGGGGCTCATAAATGCAAGGTTGCTGGTTCGATCCCAGCTGTATAAACTGATAAAACTGTACCCCGTGCAAGCGGCTCTGGCTAACAGCTAACGCTAAACGACAGTAATATCATCCCAGCCGGCAGGGGGCGCTACGAAAAGAAAAGCACCCCGATCAGAAAGCGATTTCGTCGTCTTGTTCTTTTTTTCTTCTTCTTCTATGGTGTCGTTCCCGATCCTACCCCCTCAGCGCCTGACACCGGATCAGCTTGGAGCCGTTTTCTCGTCGTCACCGAGCCGAGGAGAGGGGAGGCTCACAGCTGATCCTGGGTCAGCGGGACAGGGAGTTTAAAGCCCCTGCGCGGCTCGGTGCTGCTTGTGAGCTTTAGCCGGGGAGAGGGGGGACGTCGATTGACGGTCGCAATCCAGCAGATCAGCAATCAAAAGTATAGCGATCGTGGAGCTTTTTCCGAGTGCATTTGTACAGATCTGGGTTCAGTCGTGGGGGGGGGGATATGCCAGTCGGCAAGGCTAACCGCGCTCGGCTAGGCTAGCTATCCGATCACGTAGAGCGTTTGCGTCCACCGCCGTTGCGCGACAATCACAGCGACGCGAAAGGCCGGTTCGGTTGTCTCTCTCTCTCTCTCTCTCTCTCTCTCTCCCTCTCTCCCCCCTTCCCTCCCCTCCCCTGGATCCGCGTCGGATCAGCTAACCCTTACGATGTCAACGTGGGTGAAGGCACCGGGCGGCCGCCGGGCCCCGCCGATACCGAACGGAGGGTAAGCGTGGTCCCCCGGGGGGGAACCGGCGCGGCGGCGGACGCCGATTTCGGGGTTCCGATCTCTCTCCCCCCCTCCCTCCCCCCGATCCTCGTCGTCCATTTTCGTCCCCTCTTCCCTCTCTCCTCTCTCCCCCCCTCTCCTCTCTCCTCCTTACCCGATCTCTCCTCTCTCCCCCCTCTCCTCTCTCCTCCTTACCCGATCTCTCCGCTCGCCCCGCAGGAATCTCAAGCCCCACAGGCCGTTCCGGAGAGCGCCTTACCCGGCGAGAGAGGACCGGGGCGACCCGCAGGAGGAGCCGCAAAGGTCAGAGCTAACAAAACGAGCTAAAACCGACGCTAACCCCCCCCCCGATCCTTCTGAAATCTAACACCCATCGACGAAAAACAACCACATATCTGCTCATGACAACTCAGCACGCTAATTTATAGATATTAATATTGAAAAACGTGTCTGAGAGTGTGATCAAACCGGGAATAGCTAGAAACTAATATCTGTGATTCAGTGTTCATATTTGCTAGCTAACGAGACACATTCTCCTGTTCCTCTCGAAAGGCGACCATATTTTTTAAAAAAATACACATTTTATCCTAAAGGGATGCTCGTGTAGTTTAATAATAACACACAATAATAATAATAATAATAATAATGTTGTATATTTATTGGAACTGGAGAAGTCCATAGGTGTTGAAGGTGAGGCTGGATGATAATGTCAGAAAGGGGGTTATACTCTTCCAGGGAGATAGGGAGGGAGGCAGGTTAGTTAAACTTGTATCTTGGGATGGGGTTGCAACACACACACACACACACACACACACACACATTCACATTCTTGCACACACACGTACACTTTGGTTTGACCCCCAGTCCCAAATATGAAACGTTAAATTTACATCACAGTACATGAGTTAAACGAGCAACAACATCAGAGCAGGCTAACAGTTCCCAGATCAGTGAGTGTGAGCGCAACACCATTCAGGCGCTACCACGAGTTAGCTTTGTGCTAATCTGAAACTAGACAGCCTCAAAAACTGAGGGAAGCCAAGTACACACACTACCATATATCACACACACTCACTAGATCACAGTATCCATAACACATCGCTATGCTACAAGCTATCTTTGTGCTAATCTGAAACTAGACAGCCTAGAAACCAAGGGAGGTCAAGTACACACACTACCATATATCACACACACTCACTAGATCACAGTATCCATAACACATCGCTGTGCTACAAGATAGCAATTGTGCTAATCTGAAACTAGACAGCCTAGAAAACTAAGGTAGGTCAAGTACACTCACTAGATCACAGTATCCATAACACATTGCTATGCTACAAGCTAGTTTTGTGCTAATCTGAAACTAGACAGCCTCAAAAACTAAGGGAGGTCAAGTACACACACTACCATATATCACACACACTCACTAGATCACAGTATCCATAACACATCGCTGTGCTACAAGCTAGCAATTGTGCTAATCTGAAACTAGACAGCCTCAAAAACTGAGGGAAGCCAAGTACACACACTACCATATATCACACACACTCACTAGATCACAGTATCCATATTGCAACATGATACTACAATGATATTTCAGGTTATCTTGCGCTAATATGAAACTAGCCATCTTAGAATGCTAAGGGAAGTCAAGCATATATGCTACCATACATCGGATAACAGCGTGGTTGTTTGAGACTGCAGTACTGTGTGGCGCTGATCCCAGGTCAGTTGAGACTGTGATAGGAGGGTACTGCTGGCTGCAGTAGGTGGATTGTTGCTGATCCCAGGTCAGTTGAGACTGGTAAGTGGGTACTGCTGGCTGCAGTGGATGTTGCTGATCCCAGGTCAGTTGAGACTGTGGTAGGTGGATGTTGCTGATCCCAGGTCAGTTGAGACTATCATAGGTGGGTACTGCTGGCTGCAGTAGGTGGATGTTGCTGATCCCAGGTCAGTTGAGGCTGCAGTAGGTGGATGTTGCTGATCCCAGGTCAGTTGAGACTATCATAGGTGGGTACTGCTGGCTGCAGTAGGTGGATGTTGCTGATCCCAGGTCAGCTGAGACTGTGGTAGGTGGGTACTGCTGGCTGCAGTAGATGGATGTTGCTGATCCCAGGTCAGTTGAGACTATAATAGGTGGGTACTGCTGGCTGCAGCAGGTGGATGTTGCTGATCCCAGGTCAGTTGAGACTGTGATAGGTGAGTACTGCTGACTGCAGTAGGTGGATGTTGCTGATCCCAGGTCAGTTGAGACTGTAGTAGGTGGATGTTGTTGATCCCAGGTCAGTTGAAACTGTAGTAGGTGGATGTTGCTGATCCCAGGTCAGCTGAGGCTGCGGTAGGTGGGTACTGCTAGCTGCAGTAGCTGGATGTTGCTGATCCCAGGTCAGTTGAGGCTGCCGTAGGTGAATGGCACTGAACTCAGGTCAGTTGAAATTGCAGTATGTGGGTACTGCTGGCTGCAGTAGGTGGATGTTGCTGATCCCAGGTCAGTTGAGACTGTGGTAGGTGGATGTTGCTGATCCCAGGTCAGTTGAGACTGTGATAGGTGGGTACTGCTGGCTGCAGTAGATAGATGTTGCTGATCCCAGGTCAGCTGAGACTATGATAGGTGGGTACAGCTGGCGGCAGTAGGTGGATGTTGCTGATCCCAGGTCAGTTGAGGTTGCGGTAGGTAGGTACTGCTGGCTGCAGTAGCTGGATGGCACTGATCCCAGGTCAGTTGAGGCTGTGATAGGTGAGTACTGCTGGCCGCAGTAGCTGGATGTTGCTGATCCCAGGTCAGTTGAGACTGTAGTAGGTGGATGTTGCTCGATCCCAGGTCAGTTGAGGCCGCAGTAGGTGGATGTTGCTCGATCCCAGGTCAGTTGAGGCCACAGTAGGTGGACGTCGCTGATCCCAGGTCAGTTGAAGTTGCGGTAGGTAGGTACTGCTGGCTGCAGTAGGTGGATGTCGCTGATCCCAGGTCAGTTGAGACCGCAGTAGGTGGATGTCGCTAGATCCCAGGTCAGTTGAGGCCGCAGTAGGTGGACGTCGCTGGTCCCAGGTCAGTTGAGGCCGCAGTAGGTGGACGTCGCTGATCCCAGGTCAGTTGAGGCCGCAGCAGGTGAACGGCACACGCTTCAGCCAGGTGACCCGAGCTTCAGATTTCCACCCTGCCCTCTCGGCCCCCGCGGTTACCATCCGGCTTCTCTCGCGCCCGCAGCTTCGAGGAGGCCTTGGACCAGCAGCTGGACTATTCTGCCGGCTGCAGTGACTACGAGAGATACCAGCACGTCCAAAAAGGTGAGACTGGAGAAGAGCTAACGCTAAATTGACGTATGACTAGTAATATTGGTGGTAGTCTTCCCAGCTAACACACAGAGGATATACTTCAGCATACATTTACGTTTATTCATTTAGCAGACGCGTTTATCCAAAGCGACTTACGTAGGCTACAGCTCTTTACAATGTTATCCATTTATACAGCTGGATATTTACTGTGGTTCTAGAGAAGAGCTAACGCTAAATTGACGTATGACTAGTAATATTGGTGGTAGTCTTCCCAGCTAACACACAGAGGATATACGTCAACATACATTTACGTTTATTCATTTAGCAGACGCGTTTATCCAAAGCGACTTACATAGGCTACAGCTCTTTACAATGTTATCCATTTATACAGCTGGATATTTACTGAGGCAACTGTGGGTTAAGAACCTTGCCCAAGGGTACAGCAGCAGTGTCCCAGCCGGGATCGTACTGGCGACCTTTCGGTTACGAGTCCTGCTCCTTAACCACTGTGCTACGCTGCGGGCTACGGATCTGAATGCGTCTTGGGTGCGTTCACACCTGTACTTCGATCGGACCACCTAAGGCGCATTTTAGTGCTAGATGTGAACACAGCCGCTGTTACCGTCAGCGATGTTGATAAGGAGCGGGGCTTGTAAGTAACCAAAAGGCTGCTGGTTCGATTCCCCCCGCTGGGGCTCTGCTGCCGTACCCTCGGGGCGAGGCGCTCAACCCAGAATATCCACAGTAAATACCCGGCTGTATAAACAGATAAAACTCTAACCTGTGTAAGCGGCTCTGGATAACGCTAAATGACTGTAATATAATCAAACCGCTAATCATGCTATATAGAGTCCGTAAGAACTAAGCAGTATAAGTCAGTAATATGAATATTAGTCATATTTTGTCCGTTTTTTTTCTCTGCATATAAGTTAGTTATGTTGGGGGGGGGGTCTCTATTACATTACATTACATTACATATATTTAGCGTTAGCTCTTATCCAGAGCAACTTCCAGCACAAGAGAACAGAAGTGTAAGCATTTAAGCTGAACGAACAACATTGTCAGACCATATATATATATATAATAAATATATAAACCATAAATATTTATATATTCTTTGTTCTTCTGGGTGACCATGCCTGTCAAGTTTGAAGTTTATTGTCATATACTTCATAACAATGCAACATTATTAGCAGTAATGAGATTGTTAGCCTCGGAGCCAACTCAATTTTACGTAATAAATAAGTAAGATAGTAGTATAAGTCGAAATGAGGCATGTAAGTAAGTTCCGCTAAAGTGCGGTGACCGCTAGCAGTCGGCGCCGATACAGTTAAAGTGACTAGCGGCAAACGGTGGTGAACATTAGCTTCCCCCTTTCTCCCGCCAAGCCCCGCCCAAGGGCTACGCGCCCCCCGCGGACCGACGCTCCGCCCTCTACCAGCGCTTCTACGCGCAGCTCCGGGAAGACCAGGACCGCAGGCCGGCCGACTGCGTCATCCTGTCCATGAGCACCCAGAACATGTGAGTACGTCCGCCCCCTCCCCGCCCCCCCGCCGGCCGGTTAGGGCGAGGGTCACGCCGGAAACGAGAAGGAGTGGGTCGTCCTTAAACGCTCCGCCCGCTCGTCTCCGGTCGGACGGGACGGGTCACGACGCGGGGCCTGGGGCTAATAAGAAGCCCGGGGGCGGGGGGAGGGGGGCAGGGGCCAGAGAATACACCCTGGAGGGGTATTTTTGGGGGGGGGGACGACGACGTCCAGGGCCGTCTCAGACTCACCCTTCTTTCCGAGTCCTTTCCAACACTCCAGCGTTCACGTCTCACACAAACGCAAGTCAGCGCTAAAAAAGAAAATCTATTCCCGTGTTTCCCAACCCTGCTCCTGAAGGCACACCGTCCTGCATATCCTCTATGTATCCTTCCTGCTTGACTACATCAGGTGTGCTCAGCTAATCGCTAATCGAAAGTGCCGCCGATGAGTTCAGTCAGATAGGTAGAGCAGGGATAGATAGAACAGCGTTTCCCAACCCTGCTCCTGGAGGCACACCGTCCTGCATATCTTCTATGTATCCTTCCTGCTTGACTACATCAGGTGTGCTCAGCTAATCAAAAGTGCCACCGATGAGTTCAGTCAGATAGGTAGAGCAGGGATAGATAAAACAGCGTTTCCCAACCCTGCTCCTGAAGGCACACCGTCCTGCATATCTTCTATCTCCGTGTTTCCCAACCCTGCTCCTGAAGGCACACCGTCCTGCATATCCTCTATGTATCCTTCCTGCTTGACTACATCAGGTGTGCTCAGCTAATCGCTAATCGAAAGCGCCGCCGATGAGTTCAGTCAGGTAGGTAGAGCAGGGATAGATAGAAGATATGCAGGACGGTGCGCCTTCAGGAGCAGGGTTGGGAAACGCTGCTCTATCCCATTAGCTTACCAAACCTCACACTCCGCTTAAATGGGGGGAAAAAATAATTTATAATTTGAGATATATAAAAACGCAGGTACACCTTTTGTACGCTTTCACGGCAGCCGACGGAAGCGTCTCCCTGTCCCGCGCCAGACCCGCCCCAGACCCGCCCCAGAAACGCTACGCGCGTCAGGTTAAACCCTGAACATCCAGCCAGCGCGCTAGGCTAACACGATATCAGGCCGGCCAGAGCTCTGGCGTCTTACTTTGGTCTGAGCAATGTCATAAACCTCTCCCCCCCCACCACCCCACACACACCCCACACACACACACACACACACACACACGTAAATGACTCCTGTACATATCTATACATATAATAACTTACACGGCATAAAAGAAATTTGCCTGTCGCATCACGAAATGTGCTAATGTTTTTTTGTTTGGGGGTGTAATCTTTCATTTTTTACTATTGTTCACTAGCAAACTTGTATTTTAAAACCGATTACTTGCAAAAAATAAATGTGACGTGAAACTGCTAATGCTAACTGCTAACTGCTAACTTGACATTACAAGTTTATACATATTCCAAGTAGCGCTGTGATCGGTATACTGCATATGTATGTATAAAGTCAGCATATATAAATGTATTGCTCATTTTTGTCACTGAAGTGTTACTCGCAAAATCTGCGATGGATGTTTCGGGGGTGTAACGCTGCACACTCATGTTACACGCTAACATAAAAACAGACCAAGCCTGCCTACCTAAATGGCATTACACGGTATTACATCGCCTAAAAGGCATTACACGACATGAGCTCACCCTAAAAGGCACAACGCAATATTAGGTCGTCTAAATAGTGTTACACGGCGGTAGATTACCTTTCCTAAATGGCATTACACAGTAATGGATAACCTGAAAGGCATTACACGATACTAGTTTGTCTAAAAAAGTGTTACACGGTGGTAGATTACCTACCTAAATGGCATTACACAGTAATGGATAACCTGAAAGGCATTACACGATGCTAGTTTGTCTAAAAAAGTGTTACACGGTGGTAGATTACCTACCTAAATGGCATTACACAGTATTGGATTACCTAAAAGGCATTACACAATACTAGATCATCTAAAAAGTGTTACACTTTGCTAGATTACCTACCTAAATTGCATTACACAATATTACATCACCTTCAAGGTGTTACAGTGGTACGTTACCTACCTGAATGGCATTACACAGTTTTGTATTACCTAAAAGGCATTACACAATACTAGATCATCTAAAAAGCGTTACACAGTGGTAGATTACCTACCTAAATTGCATTACACAATATTAGATCACCTTCAAGGTGTTACACAATATTAGGTCACCTTAAAGGTGTTACAGCGGTACGTTACCTACCTGAGTGGCATTACACAGGCTATGGCTAAATGATAACGGCTAAATGATAGCAATGTAGCAATGTAATTCATGTAGCCGATGCAATTTCGAGCTTTAAAAGCGTAGATACGGAGGGTAAGGGTATAGCTACCCTTTCAGAGACACTTCACACAAACACACACACACACACACACACACACACACACACACACACACACACACACACACACACACACACGGCCTCTGTGCGGCAGAGGTCAGTAACCCCCCGCCTTGTCTTCTTCTTCTTCTTCTTCTTCCTCTCCTCCTCCTTCTTCCTCTTCTCCTCAAGGGATTACGCCCAGTTGATAGGCCGCCGCCTGCGAGAGCGTGAGCTCGGCGTGGCGGCGGTCGCCCTGCGGGCGGAGTCGGGCCTGACCCGGGCCCTTCAGGAGGTGCGGTCCGAGGGCTCGCCGTTTTGTATTCTCGTGGAGCAGGCTAACGTAGAGCTGTCGTCGTGCACGGTTATCATTTTTTCCGAGTCGCTCAAAAGTAAGTCTCCGCCCCCCGCCCCCCGTTCCCCGTCTACCCCCAACACACCCCCCACCCCCGACACCCAACACCACCCACCCCTTCAAAAACAAAAAAAACCCAACAAAAAACACTACGCTCAACCCAAACAAACAAAAAAAAACTCTCAACGACAAACTTCAACTATATCGCTAGGCTAATAAAGACGAAAACGCCCGAAGCGTGCTAGCTAAAAGTCTCGAGGTAACGAGGTGTACCCGAGGTAGTAAGCTTGGTGTAAAACTGTGAAATGTGTGCAGTGTTCGCATATCGAAGCTGTGTGCAAGGCTATATTAAAACCAGTTAAGATTAAGAGATGCCTCACGCTTCAGGAAGGTCCACACATTCGTGACTGTAAAGGGTAAAGGTTTGTAACGGTTCACTCGCGGGGGGGGGGGTTTTTTCCCCGCACGCGGCAGAACGTCAAGGACGCTCCGAAGCTGAGCGCCGCCGCGAACGATTTATCGGTAGATCGTTTGAATCGGTCTGTATTTGGGGAATGTTTTTGGGGTGGAAATGGGGTTTTCCGGGACCAGGATCGCGGGGTTTTCGCGCGGCCCCTCTCTACAGCTACGCGTCCTTGGCGTTCTGCTCGGCGAAAAAAGACGTCGCCCCGCCCCCCCCCCACACCTCCGCCTTCCCAAAAACCCTCAGCCCCCGCGGGTTGGGCCCGCACGGGCCATCACTGACAACCACTTTAGCTTCAGATTGGTTTAGCGTTGAAATGGCAAAACGCTCATTTTCAATAACGCTGAAACATTGCTACGGATATGAAACTTTTAAAATGTGTAAAACGGATACACCCCTGTGCAAAATGTCCTGCTTACGTAAAACGCCAAATCTTACAGGAAATAAAAGTAAAAATCCACTTAATTATGCCAAAAAAAAACACGTAAGTAACACATTAAAACGTTGCAGCACTACAACAGCGTACCGAAATGTACCTGCCATGTTTAGGGCTTTGTGGACACCCAAGGGATTCTGGGATTTCTGAAGTCCTCCGAGACACGGGAACTCCACCATTGATAATACAGAGACTGGACTGTGCCATGTGTTATCGGGGGGTGGACCGGGCCGCATGTTGCCGGAGGGAGGATTGTACCATGTGTTATCGAGGGGGGTGACCGAGCCACATGTTGTCGGAGGGAGGATTGTACCATGTTTTATCGAGGGGTGGACCGAGCCATGTGTTGTCGAAGGGGGTGGACTGTACCATGTGTAGTTGAGGAACGGACTGAGCCATTTGTTGTAGTGGGGAGGACTATGTCATACTTTATTCACTAAAGGGCTGTTCCATATGTTGGTGAGTGCTAGACCGTATCATGTAATGGGTTGGTCCTGGGCCGTACCACATCCAGAAGGGGGGTGCCACTTTTTTTTTGTTTTTTTTACGGTGAAGCTGGTCGTCGTGTTCGTTTGTGAAAATACCCGCGTTTGACCTGTCTGTGTCCCGCCCGCCCCCGCCCCCCCCCCCCCCGTAGTCCACCGCAACATGCCTAAGGACCAGGCCCTAGATTTCGTGTCGGCGGAATACGCCCGCGTCCGCGCCGAGAAGGACAAGGACCCGGCGGGGCTGGCGGAGGAGGCGGCCAGGATGGCCGACGACTACCTGGAGCGGGAGAAGCGTCCCAGGCACCCCGTTCCCGCGGCGACCCGGCACCTGCTCTCCCTGCTGGCCGAGGGCCTGCACCTCTACCCCGACGAGCTGGGCGAGCTGTCCGACTACCTCCGCACCCGCCGGGACCAGCTGCAAGGTGACTGACTCCGCCCACCTCCCTGCTGGCCAATCAGAGCCAGCATCCCTCTGGCCTAAGGCTTAGGGTTAGGCTTAGGGGAAGGGTTAGGGTTAGGGTTAGGCCTAGGCTTAGGTTTAGGCTTAGTCTTAGGGCTATTTACATTTACATTTATTTATTTAGCAGGTTATGTATTATTATAGTGACCATACAGTATCAGTCAAACATTTGGATACATTTTTCTGTCTTTATTTCAATTTTCCACATTTTAGAATAACAGTAAATACTGTGAAATAACACGAACGGAAAAGTGTTAAACAAATCCAAACTGTCTTATATTTTGATTCTTTAAAGTAGACTAAAATATTTTTATGTTATTAGATTAAATTTATTGGATAAATTCATACATAGGCATCAACTTCACTATTCATATTTGTCTTAGAAACAAATTTCAAACATTTAAACGCAAGTCTTTAGATCAAAATGTCTCTGAACGCTTCTTTCGCACGTTATCTTAATCGGGCGTGTCTAAACTTTTGACTGGCGCCGTATATAGAAAATGTATTAACGTTTATAATATTTTTGGGGTTCTCTGAGTCACCCGAGGGGTACTTTTGGCTATTTAACATCGCAGAAAACATATTCATTAGTAAGAAAAATAGGATTGAAGTGGCAAAATATCACCCGAACAGGAGCGAGTCGTTAAAAACTGTTGAAAATATTGAAATATTAAAATAACTCGTAAAACAGTAGGGTTGTAATGCGGTGATGTAATGTGGTGGTGTAATGGTAGGGATGTCCGTGTCTCGTGACCCCCCCCCGCCCTGCAGGCCCCCCCCCCGAGGTGGACGACGGCTCTTACGCCGTGAGGAGGACGATCCCGCCGAGCGGCCTGGGCAAGCCGCCGCCCCTGCTGCCCACGCCCAGGGACCGGCCCGCCCCCCACCCCGGCTCCGGGGAGCACACCGCCGCCCCCTTGCTGCCGACACCGGGTACCGCACACTCTCTCACACATCGCACACACGCACACACACACCTAGAATTGGTGTAAACGGATTTGGTGACGCCTGGATTACTTATCTTCGCCTATGTCAGTACCCGGTCACCCCATTTCTAGAGCTGGGCGATTAATCGAATTTTATTTTTGTCGTTGTTGAAGTTTGCCGTTTGAAGGTGTATCGTATTAGTTGCCCTACAGGCTGTAATTGTACAAATCTGACAGTACTGTGTCCTCAAACAGACCTTGCTCTCAGCTGAGAACTGTCTCGTTGTGGAACTGTACACATCCTGTCCCCGTACTGTCGCTGTACTTACTGTATGCGCTTTTGTAAGTCGCTTTGGATGAAAGCGTCTGCTAAATAAATAAATGTAAATGTATTTTCAAACACGATTTTGGCTTCCAACAATCATGAAAAGATAATGGAGGCTATTGAGGTAAAACGATTCTTGTGCCGCGTTATTCACCGAAATATAACCCTTTTGTGTGTGTGCGGTCACGGCGGTGCGATTTGCCGTTTAGCGCGTACGCTAAAACCGGTGCGATCAGAAGACTAGATTGGAAAAATTCCAGCTAATGTTAGCTTTGCGGAAACGGCAATTCAACGTTAAAGAATATAGCAAATGCTGACCGGAGACTACGAGAAGCTTAATGACGCTAACGAAAACGTAACGGACCGTGTAACGTGCCACGGGCTACGTAGCGTCAAAATAAGTTACGTGCGAAAGGGTTAAAAGTTCAATAAATGCGCGGTGTTTCCAAAGTCGATGAGCGATCGTGTTAAATAATCGTGATCTCAGTATTGACCGGAATAATCGTGATTATGGGTTTTTGCCATAATCGAGCAGCCCTACCCGTTTCCCCATGTATGAACCCTGAGTTCCCGTTTCCTTCCTTTAGGCTCGTACCCCTAACCCTCTAACCCTCTAACCCTCTAACCCTAACCCCTAACCCCTAACCCCTAACCCAATCTCCCCATTTCCCCACATATGAACACTGACCTCCTGTTTTCCTTCCTTTAGGATCGTACCCCTAACCCTCTAACCCTCTGACCCTCTAACCCTAACCCCTAACCCTTAACCCCTAACCCCTAACCCCTAACCCAATCTCCCCATTTCCCCACATATGAATACTGACCTCCTGTTTCCCTTCCTTTAGGATCGTACCCCTAACCCTCTAACCCTCTAACCCTCTAACCCTCTAACCCTCTAACCCCTAACCCTTAACCCCTAACCCCTAACCCCTAACCCCTAACCCCTAACCCAATCTCCCCATTTCCCCACATATGAACACTGACCTCCTGTTTTCCTTCCTTTAGGATCGTACCCCTAACCCTCTAACCCTCTAACCCTCTGACCCTCTAACCCTAACCCCTAACCCTTAACCCCTAACCCCTAACCCCTAACCTCTAACCCAATCTCCCCATTTCCCCACATATGAATACTGACCTCCTGTTTTCCTTCCTTTAGGATCGCACCCCTAACCCTCTAACCCTCTAACCCTCTGACCCTCTAACCCTAACCCCAACCCCTAACCCTTAACCCCTAACCCCTAACCCAATCTCCCCATTTCCCCACATATGAACACTGACCTCCTCTTTCCCTTCCTTTAGGATCGTACCCCAAGACCAAGCCCCCACCCCTGTTATCGATACAGGGGCGCCCGGGGCCCCCCCTCGGACACCCCCCGCCTCCCCGGGGGCCCCCCCACGGCCCCAGAGGGCCCCCTCCTCCTCCTCCTCGGGGACCCCCGGGGCCCGCCCACGCCCACGGCCACGCCCACGCCCCGGCTCCTCTCCCCCCGCGCGGGGCCCCCCCAACCCGAGGGCCCCCGCCCTCTCTGAAGAGCCTCAAGATGGCCGACCAGCCGGGCCTGCTGCCGCGCCCAGGTTCGCGGCACCCTGCACTTCTCGTTCAACATTACACTACGTTATTAGCGTTTAGCGTTAGCTCTTACCCAGAGCCGCTCACACAGGTTACAGTGTTATCCGTTTATACAGCCGGAATCTAACCAGCAACGTTCCTGCTCATTACATTACATTATTAGCATTTAGCCCCTGCTCATTACATTACATTACATTATTAGCGTTTAGCCCCTGCTCCTCATTACATTACATTATTAGCGTTTAGCCCCTGCTCATTACATTACATTATTAGTGTTTAGCCCCAACTCATTACATTACATGACGTTATTAGCGTTTAGCGTTAGCTCTTACCCAGAGCCGCTTACACAGGTTACAGTTTTATCCGTTTATGCAGCCGGAATCTAACCAGCAGCGTTCCGGTTACAAGCCCCTGCTCATTACATTACATTATTAGCGTTTAGCCCCTGCTCATTACATTACATTACATTATTAGCGTTTAGCGTTAGCTCTTACCCAGAGCCGCTCACACAGGTTGCAGTGTTATCCGTTTATACAGCCGGAATCTAACCAGCAACGTTCCGGTTACAAGCCCCTGCTCATTACATTACATTATTAGCATTTAGCCCTTGCTCATTACATTACATTACATTATTAGCGTTTAGCCCCTGCTCATTACATTACATTATTAGCGTTTAGCCCCTGCTCATCACATTACATTATTAGCGTTTAGCCCCCGCTCATTACATTACATGACGTTATTAGCGTTTAGCGTTAGCTCTTACCCAGAGCCGCTTACACAGGGTTACAGTTCTATCCGTTTATACAGCTGCATATTTACTGAGGCCGCTCTGGGTCAAGCGCCTCACCCCGAGGGGGCACAGCGGCAGTATCCCGGCGGGCGAACCAAACCAGCAACCCTTCACTCACGAGCCCCTGCTCCCTACCGCCACACCACACTCCCGTCCCTTATAGCATAGCACATTACATTTACATTTACATTTATTCATTTAGCAGACGCTTTTATCCAAAGCGACTTACATAGGCTACAGCTCTTTACAACGTTATCCATTTATACAGCTGGATATTTACTGTGGTTCTGGAGAAGAGCTAACGCTAAATCGACGTATGACTAGTAATATTGGTGGTAGCCTTCTCAGCTAACACACAGAGGATATACTTCAGCATACATTTACGTTTATTCATTTAGCAGACGCGTTTATCCAAAGCGACGTACATAGGCTACAGCTCTTTACAATGTTATCCATTTATACAGCTGGATATTTACTGTGGTTCTAGAGAAGAGCTAACGCTAAATCGACGTATGACTAATAATATTGGTGGTAGTCTTCCCAGCTAACACACAGAGGATATACTTCAGCATACATTTACATTTATTCATTTAGCAGACGCTTTTATCCAAAGCGACTTACATAGGCTACAGCTCTTTACAACGTTATCCATTTATACAGCTGGATATTTACTGTGGTTCTGGAGAAGAGCTAACGCTAATATGAGGCAACTGTGGGTTAAGTACCTTGCCCAAGGGTACAGCAGCAGTGACCCAGCGGGGATCGAACCGGCAGCCTTTCGGTTACGAGTCCTGCTCCTTACTCACTATGCTACACTGCCGCCCGCCAACATTAGCATATTAGCTGTCTGATGGCCTGAAAAAGTAGTGTCTGTGCAACATTTTTAACGCAGCGCGCTAAATGAAGGGTTACGTCTAGAGGGGCGTCCTGCTAAGAGTCTGTATTCACGGGCGTAGCAGGCTGTGTTAAAATGCTGCCGTGTTGATTGGTTTCATTGCAGGGCTCCACTCCGTTATAGTACTGTTATATATTGTTATATATAACAATATAACAATGTTATATATGTTATATTATGTTATAATGTTATATGCATTACACCGCTACAGTGCTGTGTTATTGTCCAGTACCTGTGTATGTTATATTACGTTTTACTGAAGTCTTCGCCAGGAGATTTTGCTGCCTTGCTGACATTATCGTTCTGTGTGTGTGTGTGTGTGTGTGTGTGTGTGTGTGTGTGTGTGTGTGTGTCTGTGTGTGTCTGTGTCTGTGTGTGTCTGTGTGTGTCTGTGTGTGTCTGTGTGTGTGTCTGTGTGTGTGTGTGTGTGTCTGTGTGTGTCTGTGTGTGTGTGTGTGTGTGTGTGTGTCTATGCGTGTGTGTGTGTGTGTGTGTCTGTGTGTGTGTGTGTGTCTGTGTGTCTGTGTGTGTGTGTGTGTGTGTGTCTGTGTGTGTGTGTGTCTGTGTGTGTCTGTGTGTGTCTGTGTGTCTGTGTGTGTGTGTGTGTGTGTGTGTGCGTGTCTATGCGTGTGTGTGTGTGTGTGTGTGTGTGTGTGTGTTATTCTCCTCACAGGGGTCCCCCTGCGTCCATCCCTGCCGAGGCACTGAGACGAACACCCGGACACCCCCCGAAATCCAGCATCCGCACATTCCTCCGGAGCCAGCCGGACTCCTCCCGCCGTCCCCGCCGATCGGTCAAGACTCGCCGCGCGGCCGCCCGTCGATTCTCTACTCCGATTTTCTTTTCTTGGCACTCGACGGATATCGTTTTAATTTCGTTTCGTGGCCGCAGAATTAACCCCAAGTCCTTTCGGAGGTGGGGTTCCGTTGAGCTAACGCTAACCTTGTTTTTTTTTTTTGCACTCGGGTTTATGTTTATGTTTAAGAACAGTTTATGTCTGTTCTCCCTGGTCATTCTGGTGGTTTTTTTTTTTGTCGTTTCTATTTGGATTTAAAATGAGAGATGTGTTGCACAATAAAGATCATGGCTCCATCTCCGTTTTACTCTGGTTTTAATGCACACCACCACGCTCTTCTGTACTAAACCACTTTCTCCTTTTATTTTTCCTATTTTTTGCTACTATTCTGGATTTATTTCAACGGACGCGCCAAAAAAGGCAGCAGTTGTGTAAAAAGTGAAATTTAGAAGACTTTACATCAGAAAGAAGGTAGCCTAACCGTTCTGGCTAACGGCTAGCGGCTAGTTACATTCGACTAGCAGATAGCAAGCGGTTACATTCACGCTAGCGGCTAGCTCATGCGCATAAATGAATAAATGTCCTAGTTTGAGTGAATTTAAGAAAAATTTATTCACACTTTTACACGTCTTTACAATCCAGTTGAAGCATATTTTCAATAAATCGCATAATCACAGCTCAAGGGCTATTTATTAGGGTTAGGGTTAGCCATTTGTTAGGGTTAGGGTTAGCTATTAGGGTAAGGGTTAGCTATTTATTAGTGAAACTGAACACGTTGCACTTGGCTGTAATTACCATCCAGACCACTAGATGGGGACCGAGTGGTACGGCGAAATTGCACAGGAAAAACAGAAAAATTAATGAGAAAAATAAAACCTTCATAACAACAGAATTATCCTCGTTCATGTAGCAAAAATTAATATTTTTCCCTCTTCGGCATTTCCCGTTTTCCGGGAAACGACGAGTTCGGGCAGATGGACGCCCCGGACACCGACTTCCAACACACTGAGATAAGTTTGATGTAAACACGACCATAAACGTGGCTGATATCTTAATAACTTTTTAATTAACGTTTTTAATTACGTTAGGGTTGCCCACCCAGACCATTTAATTAGGAAACGCGGCCCGGAGGGGCGATTTTGCGGTCCTGTTGTTGGATAAAACACTCATTTAGCCATTGTTAGGAAGCCCCTTTTTCCTATAGGCATACATTTTGTGTGCTTTTGGGCTGTCACTCGTATATTTTAGCTGTGGTCGTGTCTATTTCCCCTTCTCTCATAATAATAATAATAATAATAATAATCATAATAACGATAATAATCGTCAGATACTTTATTGATCCCCATGGGCAATTTCGTCTTCTCTCATGAGAGTTCCTCTTCTCTCCAATGCAAATTTCTCAAATTGGCACTTATATATAGCTGTATATCCATACACGAGTGTGTCATTTTAACAAAATTATGCAATAATAATAAAACAATATCTATTGTGAAACGATAACGCAGCTAATATGCAGGCGTGCGTGAATGCTTTCAGCAGTAGACGCACACACACACGGCTTCTCTCTCTCTCTCTCACACACACACACACACTCTCTCTCTCACTCACTCACACACACACACACACACACACACACACACACTCTCTCTCTCTCTCTCACACACACACACACTCTCTCTCTCTCTCTCTCTCTCACACACACACACACACACACTCTCTCTCTCTCTCTCTCTCTCTCACACACACTCTCTCTCTCTCTCTCTCTCTCTCTCTCTCACACACACACACACAATGCATAAATCAAGAGAGTCTGCGGGCGTGCTTTCAATGTTATCACTCATATTCATACTACTGCATACGCCGTTACGCGCACTGACTCGGGCACGTTTGCCTAATAAACGAATAAAATTCGATCAATCATAATCACAAGAAACAGCAGAGGGGAAAGAAAAGAGAAACTATACGAGGACAGCAAACTTTTCATTTCAGAATAAAAGAGGAAAAATGCACGTCTCTAGCGCCGGTCAGACGACAAACTATGTCGCGATAGCTGTGACGACTCGCCCAGCCTGTTCGTCGTGTGTCTAATGCCCAGGTAGCAAGTACGGGGACCAGGTATGTAGCATTTCTTGATTCTTTTATGATTATTATTATTATTATTATTTCAACTGTTTTAGGAATTGGGTTGGAACGAGGGAGCATCAAAGTTATGCGTCTGCGTAATTGAAAGTACAACGAGAAATCAATTTATGCATTATGATGGAGAATTATTCCTGTACATATAGCGTCTGCTTTTTGTTTCTTTTAATTATTATACCAATATGAGAGTATGATGATTTGAGTACTACATTATAAGTGTGCGTTGATAACAACACAAGCAACAACTTAAAGCATTTTAATGAAAAGTTACTCGACGCCTTTTCCACGGATAGATTCCACGCCGTGAAGCTGGAGGTGAATTCATAGGGATTCATATGCGATTTATATTTATTTATCCATCTTGCAACATCCTTGTAGGTGTTGAGATGTTACAGATTATCTTCAAGAATACAGTATATGTGACAGAGAGAGAGAGAGAGAGGGGGTACCCGTTCACCCCAAAGCCCAGATCATGCTTTATTCGAACATTTTCGTTTTCTGTAAATGAGTTTATTAATTATTATTGTTATTATTATTACCTGACTATAGGTTAATCAGAATGATCACAATGACTGACGGTGGCCAACACCTTTAAGGAGATCTGTCGACGACTGATCGAACTGGATCACTCTTCAATCATGATAACGGCCCTAATATAACCCGAGGGCGACAGGTGTTATTAAAAGCCATATATTACCAAAAAAATACTTAAAATACTTACAATATCCACCTATACCAAAGCAAAAGGAGTTGCAGAATACCTTCTCCGGTGTGTTATTGTATTTTGTTTCCTAAAACAGCATATATATTTTTTTGAGATGCTCTATTTTTCTCTCCTTTCCAGGGTCCTCAGATCCACAGGCACTGAGTCACGGTCTATAATGCCAGATTAAAATATGAAAATGTGTCATTCCCCGGAAATCAGATCCGCTTCGCACTCTAATAACCCCCGGGCCTTCACGAATCTTCACCGATTCTCTCCCATGTTATATGTGTAGTACCCTAAAGATTTGACAGAGAACCAAACCGGCCGGGTTCTTTTGACAGAACCCCGAAAACCGGACTTGCAAATCGGAGAATAACCGGTGTGTATCACGCAGAACACCAGCACCGCCATTCATCAGTACAGGAACATGCAAAAGCAGCACAATTGTGTTCCATTATTAGCATTTAGCGTTAGCTCTTATCCAGAGCCGCTTACACAGGCTCCAGCTTTATCCATTTACGCAGCTGGATATTTGCTGAGGCGGTCGTGGGGGTAAGCACCTTGCCCGGGTGTAGCAAGACCACTGAATCAATTCAATTCAATTCAATTCATCTTTATTTGTATAGCGCTTTTTGCAACACAAGTTGTCACAAAGCAGCTTTACATTGATCCCAGGCCCGAGACCCCCCTGAGAGCGAGCCTAAGGCAACGGTGGCAAGGAAAAGCTCCCTACCAGGAAGAAACCTTGAGCAGAACCGGGCTCATGGGGGGGCCCATCTGCTTCTGGCCGGCACTGGGCAGATAGAGTTAGCGACAAGTTACGCGATGTAATCAGCGACCTTCCCGGATAACAAGTTCTGCTCCTTACACAGAGTATAAATCTAAAGAGGTTATATTGAAATCATACAATGCCTTAGTCAGACCGTACCTGGAAGACTGTGTGCAGTTCTGGGCACCGCACTATAAAAAAGATACCGAAGCTCTAGAAAAGGTTCAAAGAAGGGCAACTAAATCAGTTCCTGGCACGAAATATAAAAGCTACGAGGAAAGACTCAAGTCACTTAACCTATTTAGATTAAGCGAGAGGAGGCTTAGGGGTGATTTAATTGAGGTATTTAAATTTATAAAAGGAATCAATAAGGTTAACTATAATAGATTCTTTAGGGCGAGTTCAGTCTGTAAAACAAGAGGACATAAATGGAAACTAGTTAAGAGTAAGTTCCGCACTGATGTAAGGGAATATTATTTTACACAAAGAGTTATCGATACATGGAATAGGTTGCCAGGTCATGTAGTTGAGGCAGAGACCCTTGCTGTGTTCAAGTCCAGACTTGATGCAGTTTTGGATACTCTTTAGTTAAGAAATGGCGAGCTTAGTCGGGCCGAACGGCCTGTTCTCGTCATCATATGTTCTTGTGTTCTTATGTTCTTATGTTCAGAGACGCTGGCATCGCCTTTGCGACGGGACAAGGGAAGGTTCGGAGTCCTTTCCGGCTACGAGCCCTTGCTCCTATCGCCGGTCCCGGGTGAGGGGGGGTCCGGGGGGGCTCCGGCGGAAGGTTCTGGAAGTGCTTTAGAAAAAAACGACTGCCGCTGAGTGGTTACTTAATATACTGATGTTACTATTCATTCACTGTAAAACAGATCACTCTGGCAAATGCATCAAGTCATTTATCAGCCGCAAAAGAAAAGCTTTTTAGCCATTCAAAAACATTCCTCCGGGTTCACCGCACACTTAGAGATAGATAGAAAGAAAGATAGAAAGACAGATAGATAGATAGATAGATAGATAGAGAGATAGATAGATCCCTTTACTGTCAGTACACAGATTACAACAAAATCGAGCAGCAATTCCTGATAGCGCATTCACACATAACAAACAGACAAACAGGTATTTAAGAGCGTGGGTTATTTAAGAGTGTGGGGTATTTAAGAGTGTGGGGTATTTAAGTGCTTGGGTTATTTAAAAGTGTGGGGTATTTAAGTGCAGATAGATAGATAGATCCCTTTACTGTCAGTGCACAGATTACAACAAAATCGGGCAGCAATTCCTGATAGCGCGTTCACACATAACAAACAGACAAACAGGTATTTAAGAGCGTGGGTTATTTAAGAGTGTGGGGTATTTAAGAGTGTGGGGTATTTAAGTGCTTGGGTTATTTAAAAGTGTGGGGTATTTAAGTGCAGATAGATAGATAGATTCCTTTACTGTCAGTGCACAGATTACAACAAAATTGAGCAGCAATTCCTGATAGCGCGTTCACACATAACAAACAGACAAACAGGTATTTAAGAGTGTGGGGTATTTAAGAGTGTGGGGTATTTAAGTGCTTGGGTTATTTAAAAGTGTGGGGTATTTAAGTGCAGATAGATAGATAGATCCCTTTACTGTCAGTGCACAGATTACAGCAAAATCGAGCAGCAATTCCTGATAGCGCGTTCACACATAACAAACAGACAAACAGGTATTTAAGAGTGTGGGGTATTTAAGAGTGTGGGGTATTTAAGTGCTTGGGTTATTTAAAAGTGTGGGGTATTTAAGTGCAGATAGATAGATAGATCCCTTTACTGTCAGTACACAGATTACAGCAAAATCGAGCAGCAATTCCTGATAGCGCATTCACACATAACAAACAGACAAACAGGTATTTAAGAGTGTGGGGTATGTAAGTGCTTGGGTTATTTAAGAGTGTGGGGTATTTAAGAGTGTGGGGTATTTAAGTGCTTGGGTTATTTAAGAGTGTGGGGTATTTAAGAGTGTGGGGTATTTAAGAGCATGGGTTATTGAAGAGTGTGGAGTATTTAAGAGCGTGGGGTATTTAAGAGCGTGGGTTATTTAAGAGTGTGGGGTATTTAAGAGTGTGGGTTATTTAAGAGTGTGGGGTATTTAAGAGTGTGGGGTATTTAAGAGTGTGGGGTATTTAAGAGTGTGGGGTATTTAAGTGCTTGGGTTATTTAAAAGTGTGGGGTATTTAAGTGCAGATAGATAGATAGATCCCTTTACTGTCAGTGCACAGATTACAACAAAATCGAGCAGCAATTCCTGATAGCGCATTCACACATAACAAACAGACAAACAGGTATTTAAGAGTGTGGGGTATTTAAGAGTGTGGGGTATTTCAGAGCATGGGTTATTTAAGAGTGTGGGGTATTTAAGTGCTTGGGTTATTTAAGAGTGTGGGGTATTTAAGAGCACGGGGTATTTAAGAGCATGGGTTATTTAAGAGTGTGGGTTATTTAAGAGTGTGGGGTATTTAAGAGCGTGGGTTATTTAAGAGTGTGGGGTATTTAAGAGCATGGGTTATTTAAGAGCACGGGGTATTTAAGTGCTTGGGTTATTTAAGAGTGTGGGGTAATTAAGAGCATGGGTTATTTAAGAGTGTGGGGTATTTAAGAGTGTGGGGTATTTAAGAGCATGGGTTATTTAAGAGTGTGGGGTATTTAAGAGTGTGGGTTATTTAAGAGTGTGGGGTATTTAAGAGCACGGGGTATTTAAGAGTGTGGGGTATTTAAGTGCTTGGGTTATTTAAGAGTGTGGGGTATTTAAGTGCTTGGGTTATTTAAGAGTGTGGGGTATTTAAGAGTGTGAGGTGTTTAAGAGCGTGGGATATTTAAGAGTGTGGGGTTATTTAAGAGCACGGGGTATTTAAGTGCTTGGGTTATTTAAGAGTGTGGGGTAATTAAGAGCATGGGTTATTGAAGAGTGTGGGTTATTTAAGAGTGTGGGGTATTTAAGAGCATGAGTTATTTCAGAGTGTGGGGTATTTAAGAGTGTGGGGTATTTAAGAGCATTGGGTATTTAAGAGCACGGGGTATTTAAGAGTGTGGAGTATTTAAGAGCGTGGGGTATTTAAGAGTGTGGGGTATTTAAGAGTGTGGATTATTTAAGAGTGTGGGTTATTTAAGAGTGTGGGGTATTTAAGAGCATGAGTTATTTCAGAGTGTGGGGTATTTAAGAGCGTGGGGTATTTAAGAGCATTGGGTATTTAAGAGCACGGGGTATTTAAGAGCGTGGGGTATTTAAGAGTGTGGGGTTATTTAAGAGTGTGGGGTATTTAAGTGCTTGGGTTATTTAAGAGTGTGGGGTATTTAAGAGCGTGGGGTATTTAAGAGTGTGGGGTTATTTAAGAGTGTGGGGTATTTAAGTGCTTGGGTTATTTAAGAGTGTGGGTTATTTAAGTGCTTGGGTTATTTAAGAGTGTGGGGTATTTAAGAGTGTGGGGTATTTAAGAGCATGGGGTATTTAAGAGCACGGGGTATTTAAGAACATGGGTTATTTAAGAGCACGGGGTATTTAAGAGTGTGGGGTATTTAAGAGCGTGGGGTATTTAAGAGTGTGGGGTATTTAAGTGCTTGGGTTATTTAAGAGTGTGGGGTATTTAAGAGCGTGGGGTATTTAAGAGTGTGAGGTTTTTAAGAATTTGGGGTATTTAAGAGCGTGGGGTATTTAAGTGCATGGGGTATTTAAGAGTGTAGGGTATGTAAGAGTGTGGGGTATTTAAGAGTGTAGGGTATGTAAGAGTGTGGGGTATTTAAGTGCGTGGGGTATTTAAGAGTGTAGGGTATGTAAGAGTGTGGGGTATTTAAGAGTGTAGGGTATGTAAGAGTGTGGGGTATTTAAGAGTGTAGGGTATGTAAGAGTGTGGGGTATTTAAGCGCGTGGGGTATTTAAGAGTGTAGGGTATGTAAGAGTGTGGGGTATTTAAGCGCGTGGGGTATTTAAGAGTGTGGGGTATGTAAGAGTGTGGGGTATTTAAGCGCGTTGGGTATTTAAGAGCGTAGGGTATGTAAGAGTGTGGGGTATTTAAGCGCATGGGGTATTTAAGAGTGTAGGGTATGTAAGAGTGTGGGGTATTTAAGCGCGTGGGGTATTTAAGAGTGTAGGGTATGTAAGAGTGTGGGGTATTTAAGAGTGTAGAGTATGTAAGAGTGTGAGGTATTTAAGCGCGTGGGGTATTTAAGAGTGTAGGGTATGTAAGAGTGTGGGGTATTTCAGAGTGTAGGGTATGTAAGAGTGTGGGGTATGTAAGAGTGTAGGGTATGTAAGAGTGTGGGGTATTTAAGTGCTTGGGTTATTTAAGAGTGTGGGGTATTTAAGAGCGTGGGGTATTTAAGAGTGTGAGGTTTTTAAGAATTTGGGGTATTTAAGAGCGTGGGGTATTTAAGTGCATGGGGTATGTAAGAGTGTAGGGTATGTAAGAGTGTGGGGTATGTAAGAGTGTAGGGTATGTAAGAGTGTGGGGTATTTAAGTGCGCGGGGTATTTAAGAGTGTAGGGTATGTAAGAGTGTGGGGTATTTAAGAGTGTAGGGTATGTAAGAGTGTGGGGTATTTAAGAGTGTGGGGTATTTAAGAGTGTAGGGTATGTAAGAGTGTGGGGTATTTAAGAGTGTAGGGTATGTAAGAGTGTGGGGTATTTAAGTGCGTGGGGTATTTAAGAGTGTAGGGTATGTAAGAGTGTGGGGTATTTAAGCGCGTGGGGTATTTAAGAGTGTAGGGTATGTAAGAGTGTGGGGTATTTAAGCACGTTGGGTATTTAAGAGTGTAGGGTATGTAAGAGTGTGGGGTATTTAAGAGTGTAGGGTATGTAAGAGTGTGGGGTATTTAAGCGCGTGGGGTATTTAAGAGTGTAGGGTGTGTAAGTGTGTGGGGTATTTAAGCGCGTGGGGTATTTAAGAGTGTAGGGTATGTAAGAGTGTGAGGTATTTAAGCGCGTGGGGTATTTAAGAGTGTAGGGTGTGTAAGTGTGTGGGGTATTTAAGCGCGTGGGGTATTTAAGAGTGTAGGGTATGTAAGAGTGTGGGGTATTTAAGCGCCCCGGCTTCAGAGTAAAAGTCCTGCCAACGTATTTGTTGTAGCCGTTCGCTAAACAGGGCGATTTCGCTAATTAGCTCCTCTACCTGGCCGAAGAGCTGTGCTAATTAAATTCGGCTGGTGTAGCGCACGGGCGGGACAAATACGTTAGCAGGACTTTTACTCTGAAGCCGGGGTTTTCCACCTCTGGTTGAAACACGTCACGTCACGTTAGCAGACGGGCATTTAGCGCACAGACCCACGCTACCGGTCAAAAGTCCGGGCGCGCCTATGCGTCGAAGATTTCCCTTTATTTTTATTCATTTTCCACATTTACATTTACATTTATTCACTCGGCAGACGCTTTTATCCGAAACGCTAACGTATTAACCGCGTCCGCTAAAAAGCCGCATCATTTCGGAAAACGCGTTTCACCCAGAGGTGGAAAACCCCCGGCTTCAGAGAGTAAAAGTCCTGCTAACGTATTTGTTGTAGCCGTTCGCTAAACAACGTGATTTCGCTAATTCGCTCCTCTACCTGGCCGAAGAGCTGTGCTAATTAAATTCGGCTGGTGTAGCGCACGGGCGGTATTAACGTATTAACCGCGTCCGCTAAAAAGCCGCGTCATTTCGGAAAACGCGTTTCAACCAGAGGTGGAAAACCCCCGGCTTCAGAGTAAAAGTCCTGCCAAACGTATTTGTACCGCCTGTGCGCTACACCAACCGAATTTAATTAGCACAGCTCTTCGGCCAGGTAGAGGAGCGAATTAGCGAAATCGCCTTGTTTAGCGAACGGCTAGAACAAATACGTTAGCAGGACTTTTACTCTCTGAAGCCGGGGGTTTTCCACCTCTGGTTGAAACGCGTTTTCCGAAATGACGCGGCTTTTTAGCGGACGCGGTTAATACGTTAGCGCTTCGGATAAAAGCGTCTGCCGAGTGAATAAATGTAAATGTAAATGTGGGAAATGAATAAAAATAAAGGGAAATCTTCGACGTGTAGGTGCGCCCGGACTTAGCACAGCTCTTCGGCCAGGTAGAGGAGCGAATTAGCAAAATCGCCCTGTTTAGCGAACGGCTACAACAAACACGTTGGCAGGACTTTTACTCCCCGAAGTTCTCAGCTGAGAGCGAGGTCTGTTTGAGGACGCGGTGCTGCTTTTATCCAAAGCGTCACTTACAAAGCGAGGTACAATACAACACAAGCGAAAAAGCCATACCGAGTCGACCGGGGTTCGAATCACGGGGGGGGGATCGAGGGGGTGGGGGGTCTGACCCCGCTAATCTGACCCCGCTAATAAAGACCTGCTAACAGTCTTGTAAATATTACAAAGTGTGGTCCGCTTTAGGGGCGCCCGAGATCGTGTTACAAGATTCCTCCAGGCGCGAATACGGGGAAATATAATGTAATATTTACAATTACAGATAAGAAGCGTGTATAAACGTTTCCACCCCCCACCGATCCCCCGCGTAATTCGAACTCTGGAGCCGACGATATTAGATAAATAATTAGCGTTATTACCGCCGCGCGGTAAAGCTCCGAAGGCTCGGCCGGGCAAGGTACCAACCGGCAGGCGAACGAGCGCTAACGAGCTAACGGGCGCGTCGAACCGTTAAATCGCGTGTCCTTTTGAAACATCGTTTTATGTTATAGCTTAGCGGGAGACATGTTCCGGGACACGAGAAGTTCCTTTCGGCGGGGTAGCGTTTCGGGCCGCTCGGGGCGGGATCGGAACGAGACGTGCCTTCGGGTCTTTCTTGAAGGCGGAGGGGGGGAGGACTCGGCAGAGCGGGTGAGGCGCGGGAGTTCGTTCCCGCCGCCGCCGCGGGGGGGGGGGACGCGACGGCGGAGAAAG
The DNA here is from genome assembly GCF_013368585.1 of Megalops cyprinoides. NCBI lineage: Eukaryota > Metazoa > Chordata > Actinopteri > Elopiformes > Megalopidae > Megalops > Megalops cyprinoides. Next base: position 879,081 of record NC_050590.1, read on the forward strand.
TCCCGGAGCGCGATTTAGCGAATGCGACGCCGCGGGTCGGCCGGGGGACGCTCGGCGGCGGAACGTAGCGGTCGGGAGGGAAACACAGGGTTGCGGCGGTGAGTTCAGGTACTAGCTAGATAGATAGATAGATAGATAGATAGATAGATAGATAGATAGATAGATAGATAGATAGATAGATAGATAGATAGATAGATAGATAGATAGACAGACAGACAGACAGACAGACAGACACTTTATTCATCACTTTATTCATTCAGGTGTCCAGTAGCTCAATTTCCAGACATTTTAACACACGTTTCTCGGCGCATTTTAGCTTAGCAAGCGAAATCTCAGATCTGAACGTTGTGTTTCAATCGCGTAAAGCCGCGTCGCTCCGCCAGTTTAACCTTTCCGATCTTTTTTTTTTCTTTCTTTTTTTTTTCCCAGGAGCCTCAGCGGAGAGAGAGAGAGGTGTCGGGTAACAGCTGGGAAGCGACGGGGACGGTCTCGACGGCCCGCCCGCGAAAGTCACACTTCGGACGGTCGGCCGCCGAGGACGGAGGCGAGGGAAACGCTCCTATCGGACGCGGCCGGAGCTCCTCAGAAAATATCAGACGGAGACGGTCGCTAGGAGGATCAGAGGGTCGGTCGCCGAGGACGGAGGCGAGGGAAACGCTCCTATCGGACGCAGCCGGAGCTCCTCCGAAAACATCAGGCGGAGACGGTCGCTAGGAGGATCAGAGGGTCGGTCGCCGAAGACGGAAACGAGGAACCGTTCCTTTGGGACGCAGCCGGAGCTCCTCAGAAAATATCAGACGGAGACGGTCGCTAGGAGGATCAGAGGGTCGATCGCCGGAGTCGGAGGCGAGGAAACTCTCCTATCGGACGCAACCGGAGCTCCGAAAACATCAGGCGCCGACGGTCGCTAGGAAGATCAGAGGGTCGATCGCCGAAGACGGAGGCGAGGGAAATTCTCCTATCGGATGCCGACCGGAGCTCATCCGAAAACATCAGGCGGAGACGGCCGCTAGGAAGATCAGAGGGTCGGTCGCCGGAGTCGGAGGCGAGGGAAACGCTCCTTTGGGACGCGGCCGGAGCTCCTCCGAAAATATCAGGCGGAGACGGTCGCTAGGAGGACCAGAGGGTCGGTCGCCAGAGTCGGAAGCGAGGGAACGCTCCTATCGGACGCGGCCGGAGCTCCTCCAAAAACATCAGGCGGAGACGGTCGCTAGGAAGATCAGAGGGTCGGTCGCCGAAGACGGAGGCGAGGGAAACGCTCCTATCAGACGCGACCGGAGCTCCTCCGAAAACATCAGGCGGAGACGGCCGCTAGGAAGATCAGAGGGTCGGTCGCCGGAGTCGGAGGTGAGGGAAACGCTCCTTTGGGACGCGACCGGAGCTCCTCCGAAAACATCAGGCGGAGACGGCCGCTAGGAGGATCGGAGGGTCGGTCGCCGGAGTCGGAGCGAGGAAACTCTCCTATCGGACGCGACCGGAGCTCCTCTGAAAATATCAGGCGCCGACGGTCGATAGGAGGACCAGAGGGTCGGTCGCCGGAGTCGGAGGTGAGGGAAACTCTCCTATTGGACGCAACCGGAGCTCCTCCGAAAATATCAGGCGCCGACGGTCGCCGCGAAGACCAGAGGGGTCGCGAAAGACGATGGCGGAGAACGCTAGCTCCGTCCCCCCGGCCGGCGCGCCCCCGCTGGACGCGACCCCGGAGTCGCTCCGGTACAAGGCGGCGTCGGCGTTCCTCGTCCTCCTGGTCTGCGCGGCGGGCATCGTGGGCAACGCCATGGTCGTCCTGGTGGTGCTGACCGCCCGGCACATGCGCACGCCCACCAACTGCTACCTGGTTAGCCTAGCGGCGGCCGACCTCACCGTGCTGGTGGCGGCCGGCCTGCCGAGCGTCTCCGACAGCCTGGCGGGCGCGTGGGTGTACGGCCGCGCCGGCTGCCTCGGCATCACCTACTTCCAGTACCTGGGCATCAACGTCTCCTCCTGCTCCATCACCGCCTTCACCGTGGAGAGGTGAGAGAGACCGGGGGCTAACGCTAACCTTGCACCTAATGCTGCTTTTAATACACCAGCTAACGCTAACTGCTAACACTCACAAACATGCCCATGCTAACCCACCCGGGCATCAAGGTCTCCTCCTGCCCCATCACCGCCTTCACCGTGGAGAGGTGAGAGCGGCCGGCTAACCGGAGAGACTGGGGGCTAACGCTAACCTTGCACCTAACGCTGCTGGTAATACACGACACGCTACTGCTAACACTCACAAACATGCCGACGCTAACCCACCCGGGCATCAAGGTCTCCTCCTGCTCCATCACCGCCTTCACCGTGGAGAGGTGAGAGAGACCGGGGGCTAACGCTAACCTTGCACCCAACGCTGCTTTCAATACACGACACGCTAACTGCTAACACTCACAAACATGCTGACGCTAACCCACCCGGGCATCAACGTCTCCTCCTGCTCCATCACCGCCTTCACCGTGGAGAGGTGAGAGCGGCCTCATTATTCTGTTAACGCTCCAGCTAACGCTAACCTCGCACCTAACACTGCTGGTAATAGTAACCAACACACTACTGCTAACACTCACAAACATGCTGACGCTAACCCACCCGGGCATCAAGGTCTCCTCCTGCTCCATCACCGCCTTCACCGTGGAGAGGTGAGAGCAGCCGGCTAACCGGAGAGACCGGGGGCTAACGCTAACCTTGCACCCAACGCTGCTTTCAATACACGACACGCTAACTGCTAACGCTCACAAACATGCTGACGCTAACCCACCCGGGCATCAACGTCTCCTCCTGCTCCATCACCGCCTTCACCGTGGAGAGGTGAGAGCGGCCGGCTAACCGGAGAGACCGGGGGCTAACGCTAACCTTGCACCCAACGCTGCTTTCAATACACGACACGCTAACTGCTAACGCTCACAAACATGCCCACGCTAACCCACCCGGGCATCAAGGTCTCCTCCTGCTCCATTACCGCCTTCACCGTGGAGAGGTGAGAGCGGCCTCATTACTCTATTAACGCTCCAGCCAACGCTAACCTTGCACCCTGCTGGTAATACACGACACGCTAACTGCTAACGCTCACAAACATGCCCACGCTAACCCACCCGGGCATCAAGGTCTCCTCCTGCTCCATTACCGCCTTCACCGTGGAGAGGTGAGAGCGGCCTCATTACTCTATTAACGCTCCAGCCAACGCTAACCTTGCACCTAACGCTGCTGGTAATACACGAATTATTCTATTAACGCTACAGCTAACGCTAACCTTGCACCCAGCGCTGCTGGTGATACACGACATGCTAACTGCTAACGCTCCCAAACATGCTGACACTAACCCACCCGGGCATCAACGTCTCCTCCTGCTCCATCACTGCCTTCACCGTGGAGAGGTGAGAGCGGCCTCATTATTCTATTAACGCTCCAGCTAACGCTAACCTTGCACCCTGCTGGTAATACACAAATTATTCTATTAACGCTCCGGCTAACGCTAACCTCGCACCTAATGCTGCTTTCAATACACGACACGCTAACTGCTAACACTCACAAACATGCCCACGCTAACCCACCTGGGCATCAAGGTCTCCTCCTGCCCCATCACCGCCTTCACCGTGGAGAGGTGAGAGCGGCCGGCTAACCGGAGAGACCGGGGGCTAACGCTAACCTTGCACCCAACGCTGCTTTTAATACACAACACGCTAACTGCTAACACTCATAAACATGCTGACGCTAACCCACCTGGGCATCAAGGTCTCCTCCTGCCCCATCACCGCCTTCACCGTCTAGAGGTGAGAGCGGCCTCATTATTCTGTTAATGCTCTAGCTAACGCTAACCTTGCAGCTAATGCTAACCTTGCACCCTGCTGGTAATAGTAACCGACACGCTAACTGCTAACACTCACAAACATGCTGACGCTAACCCACCTGGGCATCAAGGTCTCCTCCTGCTCCATCACCGCCTTCACCGTGGAGAGGTGAGAGCGGCCTCATTATTCTGTTAACGCTCCAGCTAACGCTAACCTTGCACCCTGCTGGTAATACACAAATTATTCTATTAACGCTCCGGCTAACGCTAACCTCGCACCTAACGCTGCTGGTAATACACGACACGCTACTGCTAACGCTCACAAACATGCCCACGCTAACCCACCCGGGCATCAAGGTCTCCTCCTGCTCCATCACTGTCTTCACCGTGGAGAGGTGAGAGCGGCCTCATTGTTCTATTAACGCTCCAGCTAACGCTAACCTCGCTCCCTGCTGGTAACAGTAACCGACAGGCTAACTGCTAAAACTCACAAACATGCTGACGCTAACCCTAGCGGTACCGCTAGCGCAACCCTAAAGCTGATGCTAGCTTAGCGTCAGCTTAGCTGAACCTTTCTATGTGTGTTTGTCGTTTCTTCCGGAAAGGTACATAATGCTAATGCTAATGCTGCTTCAGCGTCAGCTTAGCGGAACCTTTTCTAAGCGTGTCGTCTCTTCCGGAAAGGTACATAATGCTAATGTTGCTTTAGCGTCAGCTTAGCCGAACCTTTCTATGTGTGTCCTTTCTTAAAGGTACACAATGCTAATGTTGCTTTAGAGTCAGCTAAACCTTTTCTAAGTGTGTCGTTTCTTTCTTAAAGGTACATAATGCTATTGTTGCTTTAGCGTCAGCTAAACCTTTTCTAAGTGTGTCGTTTCTTTCTTAAAGGTACATAATGCTATTGTTGCTTTAGCGTCAGCTAAACCTTTTCTAAGTGTGTCGTTTCTTCCTGAAAGGTACATAATGCTAATGCTGCTTTAGCGTCAGCTAAACCTTTTCTAAGTGTGTCGTTTCTTCCTGAAAGGTACATAATGCTAATGTTGCTTTAGCCGAACCTTTTCTAAGCGTGTCGTTTCTTCCGGAAAGGTACATAATGCTAATGTTGCTTTAGCCGAACCTTTTCTAAGTGTGTCGTTTCTGCCGGAAAGGTACATAATGCTAATGCTGCTTCAGCCGAACCTTTTCTAAGTGTGTCGTTTCTTTCTGAAAGGTACATAATGCTAATGCTGCTTCAGCGTCAGCTTAGCTGAATCTTTCTATGTTTGAGTGTCGTTTCTTCCGGAAAGGTACATAATGCTAATGTTGCTTTAGTGTCAGCTTAGCCGAACCTTTTCTAAGTGTGTCGTCTCTTCCGGAAAGGTACATAATGCTAATGTTGCTTTAGCGTCAGCTTAGCCGAACCTTTCTATGTGTGTCCTTTCTTAAAGGTACACAATGCTAATGTTGCTTTAGAGTCAGCTAAACCTTTTCTAAGTGTGTCGTTTCTTTCTTAAAGGTACATAATGCTATTGTTGCTTTAGCGTCAGCTAAACCTTTTCTAAGTGTGTCGTTTCTTTCTGAAAGGTACATAATGCTAATGCTGCTTTAGCGTCAGCTAAACCTTTTCTAAGTGTGTCGTTTCTTTCTTAAAGGTACATAATGCTATTGTTGCTTTAGCGTCAGCTAAACCTTTTCTAAGTGTGTCGTTTCTTTCTGAAAGGTACATAATGCTAATGTTGCTTTAGCCGAACCTTTTCTAAGTTTGTCGTTTCTTCCTGAAAGGTACATAATGCTAATGCTGCCTTAGCCGAACCTTTTCTAAGTGTGCCGTTTCTTCCTGAAAGGTACATAATGCTAATGTTGCTTTTGCGTCAGCTAAACCTTTTCTAAGTGTGTCGTTTCTTTCTTAAAGGTACATAATGCTAATGTTGCTTTAGCGTCAGCTAAACCTTTTCTAAGTGTGTCGTTTCTTTCTGAAAGGTACATAATGCTATTGTTGCTTTAGCGTCAGCTAAACCTTTTCTAAGTGTGTCGTTTCTTTCGTAAAGGTACATAATGCTAATGCTGCTTTAGCGTCAGCTTAGCTGAACCTTTTCTAAGTGTGTCCTTTCTTTCTGAAAGCTACATAATGCTAATGCTGCTTCAGCGTCAGCTTAGCTGAATCTTTCTATGTTTGAGTGTCGTTTCTTCCGGAAAGGTACATAATGCTAATGTTGCTTTAGTGTCAGCTTAGCCGAACTTTTTCTAAGTGTGTCGTCTCTTCCGGAAAGGTACATAATGCTATTGTTGCTTTAGCGTCAGCTAAACCTTTTCTAAGCGTGTCGTCTCTTCCGGAAAAGGTACATAATGCTAATGTTGCTTCAGCGTCAGCTTAGCCGAATCTTTCTATCTTTGTGTGTCGTCTCTTCCGGAAAGGTACATAATGCTAATGCTGCTTCAGCGTCAGCTTAGCTGAATCTTTCTATGTTTGTGTGTCGTCTCTTCCGGAAAGGTACATAATGCTAATGCTGCTTCAGCGTCAGCTTAGCTGAACCTTTTCTAAGTGTGTCCTTTCTTTCTGAAAGCTACATAATGCTAATGCTGCTTCAGCGTCAGCTTAGCCGAACCTTTTCTAAGCGTGTCGTCTCTTCCGGAAAGGTACATAATGCTAATGCTGCTTTAGCCGAACCTTTTCTAAGTGTGTCGTCTCTTCCGGAAAGGTACATAATGCTAATGCTGCTTCAGCGTCAGCTTAGCTGAACCTTTTCTAAGTGTGTCCTTTCTTTCTGAAAGCTACATAATGCTAATGCTGCTTCAGCGTCAGCTTAGCCGAACCTTTCTATGTGTGTCCTTTCTTAAAGGTACATAATGCTAATGTTGCTTTAGCCGAACCTTTTCTAAGCGTGTCGTCTCTTCCGGAAAGGTACATAATGCTAATGTTGCTTTAGCGTCAGCTTAGCCGAACCTTTTCTAAGCGTGTCGTCTCTTCCGGAAAGGTACATAATGCTAATGTTGCTTTACCGTCAGCTTAGCCGAACCTTTTCTAAGCGTGTCGTCTCTTCCTGAAAGGTACATCGCCATCTGCCACCCGATGAGGGCGCAGGCGATGTGCACGGTGTCGCGGGCCAAGCGCATCATCGCCGGCGTCTGGGCGCTCACCTGCGTCTACTGCGCCCTCTGGCTCCCGCTGGTGGACCTGCAGGAGGCGCCGGGGCGGAGGGCGCAGTGCGGCTACCGGGTCTCCCGCGGCCTCTACCTCCCCGTCTACCTGATCGACTTCGCCGCCTTCTACGCGGTCCCCCTGCTGCTGGCCGTCGCCCTCTACGCCCTCATCGCCCGGGCGCTGTACCTGGGGCCCGGCCCGGGGCCCGGGCGGCGGAGCGCCGGGGCGGGGCCCGGGGGCGGGGCCGGGGCCGGGGCCGGGGGGCGGACCAGGAACGCGCTGTCGTCCAGGAAGCAGGCGAGTTTTCGTACGGGGTGTGTGTGTGTGTGTGTGTGTGTGTGTGTGTGTGTGTGTGTGTGTGCGGGAGAGTGGGTCGGATTTAAATGCAAAGATTTAAAGGCGAGTTTTCGTACGGGGTGGGGTGTGTGTGTGTGTGCGTGTGTGTGTGTGTGTGTGTGTGTGTGTGCGGGAGAGTGGGTCGGATTTAAATGCAAAGATTTAAAGGCGAGTTTTCGTATGGGGTGGGGTGTGTGTGTGTGTGTGTGTGTGTGTGTGTGTGTGTGTGTGTGTGTGTGTGTGTGTGTGTGCGGGAGAGTGGGTCGGATTTAAATGCAAAGATTTAAAGGCGAGTTTTCGTATGGGGTGGGGTGTGTGTGTGTGTGTGTGTGTGTGTGTGTGTGTGTGTGTGTGTGTGTGCGGGAGAGTGGGTCGGATTTAAATGCAAAGATTTAAAGGCGAGTTTTCGTATGGGGTGGGGTGTGTGTGTGTGTGTGTGTGTGTGTGTGTGTGTGTGTGTGTGTGTGTGTGTGTGTGCGGGAGAGTGGGTCGGATTTAAATGCAAAGATTTAAAGGCGAGTTTTCGTACGGGGTGTGTGTGTGTGTGTGTGTGTGTGTGCGGGAGAGTGGGTCGGATTTAAATGCAAAGATTTAAAGGCGAGTTTTCGTATGGGGTGGGGTGTGTGTGTGTGTGTGTGTGTGTGTGTGTGTGTGTGTGTGTGCGGGAGAGTGGGTCGGATTTAAATGCAAAGATTTAAAGGCGAGTTTTCGTATGGGGTGGGGTGTGTGTGTGTGTGTGTGTGTGTGTGTGTGTGTGTGCGGGAGAGTGGGTCGGATTTAAATGCAAAGATTTAAAGGCGAGTTTTCGTATGGGGTGGGGTGTGTGTGTGTGTGTGTGTGTGTGTGTGTGTGTGTGCGGGAGAGTGGGTCGGATTTAAATGCAAAGATTTAAAGGCGAGTTTTCGTATGGGGTGGGGTGTGTGTGTGTGTGTGTGTGTGTGTGTGTGTGTGTGTGTGCGGGAGAGTGGGTCGGATTTAAATGCAAAGAAATGCTTCGAGTCCTTTTTTGAAACTGTCAGCGGTCGGGGGGGGGCGGCCCGGAAGCGTCCAGGAAGCAGGCGAGTTTCATACGGGATGTGTGTGTGTGTGTGTGTGCGTGTGTGTGTGTGCGTGTGTGTGTGTGTGTGTGCGGGAGAGTGGGTCGGATTTAAATGCAAAGAAATGCTTCGAGTCCTTTTTTGAAACTGTCAGCGGTCGGGGGGGGGCGGCCCGGAAGCGTCCAGGAAGCAGGCGAGTTTCGTACGGGGTGGGGTGGGTGTGTGTGTGTGTGTGTGTGTGTGTGTGTGTGTGTGTGTGTGTGTGCGGGAGAGTGGGTCGGATTTAAACGCAGGGCCGCCCCCGACCGACCAAAGATTCTCCTAGCCGACTAGTAACGATAATAACAATAACATTATAATATTGTATTGTAATAATAATAACAATAATAATACACTTTATTCGTAACGCACTTCTTTACATTCGAAGCAAATCTCAAAGCGCTACGGGATAAAAACACGTCCATCGTGAATCGCAGGATATCGAGCAAAAAAACTGACAATTTAATTTCAGAAATCATAGGTTTTTACTGAAAAGAAATGCTTTGAGTCCTTTTTTTGAAGCTGTCAGCGGTCTGCCGCCCCCCGAGATGGTCGGGGAGGCGTAGTAGTCGTTAGCTCAAGCCATTAGTCGACTAGTCGTCGCACGTTTATGATATTAATTTAATATATATATATTTTGGGGCATCGGAAAATTGTTTGAGCTCCAGGGCTGAGGAAGAACGTTATAAGTAACATTGTTAACGCTGTGCTACGTTACAGAGAAACACAAAACCGTAATAATGAGCCTTTAAAATATAAATTTTACAAGCGCAAGCACGAAGCGACCCGGTTGTTAATGATGCCATGATGACATTAGCCACGATGCTAATGGCTAAAGCGGTAATGATTCTGAATGTCAGAACAACCAGCAAGGAGACTGAACATTTTGTTAATTTATTGCAGCACAGTACAACGTAACACAGCTTATGAACTTGTAACACCAACACAATAACTTATAAAACAAATGATGAATAAAAAACAGAACATGAAGTTAAACATGCAGTAAGCGGGGTGATTTAGCTTCCCCAGTCCCCACGTACACTTGGATAAGCCTAATAGCGCATGTGACAATATATTTATTTAGCTGCATATAGCCTTAACTTCGTTAGCAATTCGAAGCCTTAGCAATTCGATAATGTTTGTTAGGCCGCTAATTATTTAGCATAATGGAATAACCCTTTCGCGCGTGCGGTCACACCGGTGTGATCAGCCGTTTAGCGCGTATGCTAAAGCCGGTGCGATCAGAACGCGAGATTGGAGGAAACTCTAGCTAATTTTAGCTTTGTGGAAACAGCGATTTAACTCGATTTGCTCGACTCGATTAATAGCGATTTGCGATGAAAAAATATCGCAAGCGCTAACCGAAAACGACGAGAGGCTTAATGACGCTGATGAAAACGTAACGAATCGTGTAGCGTACGTAGCATAAAAATAAGTTTGCGTGCGAAAGGGGTTAAACGCCCCCTCCAGGAAAAGGGTCTCTTATTAAGGGCAGTGGAGCGGACAGAGACCAGTGTAGCACAGCGGTAAGAAGTGAGGATCGTAACCGGAAGGCTGACGGCTCGATTCCCTGCTGGGGCGCTGCTGCTGTACCCCTTGGGCGAGGTTCTTAACCCAGAATCTCCTCAGTAAATATCCAGCTGTGTAAACGGATAAAACTGTAACCTGTGTAAGCGGCTCTGTGTAAGGGCGACCAGCAACCTTTCGGTTACAAGCCCTGCACCGCGCCGCTACGCTACAACGGCCGCCCCTCGTTACACGTAACGGATGCTTTCTCCCAAGGCCTACTCCGCGCTCCTTCTCAAACGGAGAGCGTTTCCCTCGCCCTTTCGGCAGCGGTGCGACTCTCGTTACCTCACCGTTCTTTAATTAAACCTCTCCCCCCCTCCCCCTCCCACCGCCCCCTTCCTCGCCGAGACCCTCGGAGACGCCGCGGCGCTTTTCCGCGCCGGCAAAGGTCACGTCCGCCGGCGGGGGACCCTCAGGAAGTCCGCCCGCCGCCCTCCCGGCGGCCTTTACCCATTCAGCCGCGACGGGTCCCGGCGTCTTCGGGAAGAGACGCGATAAATAAATCAGCGGAGGAGCTTTTTAAAGATTTAAACCGGGTGGAAAAAGGCGTGAGGGGGAGTCCGGAGCACCAGAGCTGTCTGGAAGTCTAAAACCGAAGCGGGGGGGGGGGGGGGGAGAGGGACGTCGGCCCTGATTGGCTGCCCGGGCTTTCGGGGAGAGCCCCGGAGGACAGTTGTCGTGGTTGTGCTGCCACAACGACGCCCCCGTGCTAACCTCACGCGCTTTACATCTTTAATCATCCCACAAAAAACCGTCTGGCTTTGAATCCAGAGCTTCGTCTTCACGCCTCAAATCACACAAAAATGATCTTCTACCGTTACATCTCTAATCAGGAACTTCTTTCTCTAATCAGAGGAACTTCTTTCTTTCATATTTAATCACAGAAAGAGGATCTTCTTTACCTTTACATCTCCGATTATACAAAGACGATATTCTTCGTCTTTATATTGTTAATTATACAAAGGGGATCTCCATTCTTTACATCTCTAATCACACAAAGAGGAACTTCTTTCTTTCATATTTAATCACAGAAAGAGGATCTTCTTTACCTTTACATCTCTGATTATACAAAGACGAGATTCTTCATCTTTATATTGTTAATTATACAAAGGGGATCTTCATTCTTTACATCTCTAATCACACAAAGAGGAACTTCTTTCTTTCATATTTAATCACAGAAAGAGGATCTTCTTTACCTTTACATCTCCGATTATACAAAGAAGATATTCTTCATCTTTATATTGTTAATTATACAAAGGGGATCTTCATTCTTTACATCTCTAATCACACAAAGAGGAACTTCTTTCTTTCATATTTAATCACAGAAAGAGGATCTTCTTTACCTTTACATCTCTGATTATACAAAGACGATATTCTTCGTCTTTATATTGTTAATTATACAAAGGGGATATTCATTCTTTACATCTCTAATCGCACAAAGAGGAACTTCTTTCTTTCATATTTAATCACAGAAAGAGGATCTTCTTTACCTTTACATCTCTGATTATACAAAGACGAGATTCTTCATCTTTATATTGTTAATTATACAAAGGGGATCTTCATTCTTTACATCGCTAATCACACAAACAGGAACTTCTTTATCCTTACATCTCTGATTACACAAACAGGATCTTCTTCATCTCTACATTTCTAATTATACAAAGAGGATCTTCTTTCTTTACATCTCTAATTATACAAAGAGGATCTTCTTCATCTATACATCATCTAATCACACGAAAAGTGTTAGAAAAGGATTGAGAATCAGCTCAAAATTGTTTGGGAAAAATTATAACGAAATTATAAATCCAGAAAAAGCTCACATTTTTAAATCATCATTAATAGGATTGGGGGGTGGGGCTCTGAAGACCAGATCAAAACACAAACCATACTTTGCTACGGACAAATTTTAACATCACGCCAGTTTAAAAAGAGCGATCGTTGTTCTCGACGATAATTCCCATCATAATTTTTCATCGCCGAAGTTATAGTTTCGCGTGTACGGTCGCAGCGGCGTGATTTGCCGTTTAGCGCGTACGCTAAAACCGGCGCGATTAGAACACGAGATTGGAAAAAATTCTAGCTAATTTTAGCTTTGAGGAAACAGCGATTTAACGCTAAAAAATATAGCAGATGCTAACCGAAAACTATGAGAAGCTTAACAGCGCTAATGAAAACATGACGGACCATGTAACATAACGCGCGCGCTACGTAGCGTATAAAGTAAGTTACGTGCGAAAGGGTTAAGTTCAACGGGTTTATGCTGTGACATCCTCCTCTTCCTCAGGTGACGAAGATGCTGGCGGTGGTGGTGATCCTCTTTGCCCTCCTGTGGATGCCCTACCGCACGCTGGTCCTGGTTAACTCCTTCGTGGCCACGCCCTACTTAGACGCCTGGTTCCTGCTCTTCTGCCGGGTCTGCGTCTACGCCAACAGCGCCATTAACCCCGTGGTGTACAGCCTGATGTCGCAGCGGTTCCGCTCGGCCTTCCGCGAGCTGTACCGGTGCCGGGGCCGGGGGGCGCAGACCCGGACCCTCTCCCTGGTCAGCGGCGGGCGCAGCGTGGCGAGGGACCCCCGGGGCCACGCCCCCGGCAACGCCGACAGGGGCGGGCAGGCGGCCACCAGAGACGAGCGAGGCCGGGAAGGGAAAGACGCCTCCGCCGACGGGACGCCCGACGGCCCTGCACCGCCGGGGGAGGGGGCGGGAAAAATGAGCCACAGCGGGGTGTAGCTGAAACCCCACACTCCCCCCCACCCCCCCCTTGTGGCCCTGCGAGTTTGGGAACCCGTCCACCGCTCCGACCCGGCAGAATCGGACTCGGACTCGAAATTTCGCTAACATTTAAAGACAAATAAAACATATAACATAAATCAAGTGGGTAACCGGGAACACAAACTCAGGAGTCGACAAGCCAAAATAACAAACAAAACACAATCTAACTAACGAGAGAGGGAAACTAACTGACCTAACAAAATAAATCTCAAAACAAAAGATACAGTAAAAACTTCCCTTTCTCCCTTCCTAACGAAACCAACGTGAAAAAGAGATGGAAAAGAAAATGGCATCGACTCCCTACTTCCCACACCCAACCACAGTGTCACGAAGACCAAAAGCAATACTCACAGAAACATAAGGACGAGAACCTAAGCATACGCACAACGATGAACAATCAATAATAACACACCACCCCCATCGGTCCATTCGCTTAGTCCTGGCTCTCGGGTGTCGTCCCGCGATCGACTAATCGGATTTATCCCACACGGACCCCTCAGCAAACCGGTCCTCACAGACCCCGCTGCGTACAGCCGGAAGCCTCGCAATTCTGACCAGCTACTCTTCAGCGTCGGGGCCTTCACGAGCGCCGAGGGGACTGCCAACAGCCAATGGGAAGCCGCTGTCCATTAACGTAACGATTCCAGTTCGATTCCAGCCAGGCCGTTGGCCAGCAACGACCAGGAGCCAACGGCAGCGGAATTTGACTGGGTTCATTCTGGGTTCAAGTCGCTCCGGGGCTAAAGGGCTAAATGACGATGATACGGCGTGACGTAATCCCAAAATATCATCCCAATAAAAAAACAAATCAAAACCAAATCAACGCAAAGCGATGTAACGCGTCAACAAAAGAAGCAGCCGTTTCCCGTGAGCCGCTAGAGTATTTAAAATCACGCTCGATGGAGCTTCAAGAGCAAGAGACGGAACGCTAAAGAGCGCCGACCCCGCACCGAGGGGTTATTTCGTCCGACCACGACCACGCGCCACCGCTACGCACATCCAGAGTGGACGGAGAATAGCTCGGGGCCCGGCTCGAAACGGCGACCCTCTTGCGTCCCGTGGTCCCGGTGGGGGAAGTTCCTTCTTTGCCTCGAAAGAACGGGACCTACGTTTTTTTCTGCCCCGAGAAAGAAACTCTCTTTCCCGACCTACCGCGAAGCCACTTTTCTGAAAGTTGCTAGGTTAAAAAAGACAGCAATTACCGGCGTGCGGTTCGGATAAACCCTCGGTATCATTTGAGAGCTCGGCACCAGCGCGTCACTAACTGTCCCTGCACAACGACGGACGATTCTCCACGCAAACACGCCCCGTCCCTCTATGTGTCAGTATTAAGGCCTACAAAGCTTCTCATTGTTTCGCTAAGACGAATTTTGTCAGTGTTTTTCCGGGAGGGCAAGCTTGACAATGTTTGGCTGACGGGATATTTTGTGTGCGTTTTTTTTAAGAAGAGGGCTTATTATTGTTCGGCTAATACGATTTGTGCAACCTACGCTGCAAAAAATAGCCCTTCAAAAATAAGAAATAAAATGATGAATACAAGGCGTTTTTCGCTAGTAACAAGTGAAAAAATCTGCCAATGGAACTAGTGGAAATACACTTGTTAAGATTTCTTGAAATAAGGTGTTACAGTTAAGCATTTTTAAGATAAGGGATCTTAAAATTAGG